>NC_091329.1:19247824-19275324 GCF_038502225.1 Cherax quadricarinatus
CTCCTATATCATTTACTTGGACCTGAAATAACAGCACAAATTTCAGGTGCACATGTGCACATTCACGAGCATGTACACATCCGCGTATATATACAGATGCACGTACATGTACATATTCACGAACATTTGCATATCCACGTACATGTACAGGTGTAAGCAAATATACGTGTGTATGTATACCTTCACGTTCATGTACAGATGCACATGCATTCATTCACGTATATATAGATGCATATACACAAATAACCCGCACATAAACAGAAGCTTATAACGACGTTTCGGTCCGACTTGGACCATTTACTAGTCACACTTACACACGAAGGTGAGGGAGCCAGTATATATATAGGAGTGGGAGACTGGGACGGGACCAAGAGAGGAAGAAAAAAGAAAGAGGAGAAGTAGTGGTAGAGGTAATGCTGGTAGTGCATGTAGTAATGACAGTAGTAAATAGTGGTAGAAAGGGGAGTGAAGCGAGGCAACAGTAGTAGTAGTAGTTGTGGTAGTAGTAAAAGTGGAGTAAATCTAAAGACAAGAAAAGTGTACACTGTAGGAGAGCTAATGTCCAACGAGGGTGGGACCAGAAACACAGGGTGTAGATCTGAGGGACAGAACACAACTAGGTAGAAGAAAGGAAGACAAATAAACAATAGGTAAGGAGAAGAGGTAGGGAGAGGAGGAGAAGAAAAGATCAAGTCAAGTCACGAGTGTTGTGAAGTTTGGAGCATTTGACAATGTAATAATAAAGGAAGGCATCTACAGAGACAAAGCCAGAACTAAGGTCAATATTAGGAACGTTGAAGATTGAGACACTTATGCAACACATGGGAATCTTTATTAAGGAAACGTATCGCCACACAGTGGCTTCATCAGTCCAGCACAAAGCAGAGAGGGCTAAGCAGAAGAGGAGTTTGAGGTAATCAGTCCCTCAGCCTGGAATCGATGTGTTCAGTCCATCAGAAGAATGATGGAGTGCATCGTAGGGGCTCTTCACACCAACTCCAAATCTGAGGGACTTATTACCTCATCTTTTGTATATAGTTCTACTATCTTCAAATTATTTCCTAGAATTTGTATTAATAAAGCCAGTGGATGGCGAAATGTCTACAATATAATTACATTTTCTTCTAGTGGGCTCCGTCCATCCTGTCAAGATTATCTTCGCCTCACCTTTGACAGTATATAAGTCTCCTTACTGTTGTTTCAGTTTCACAGTTTTCCAGACTGTGGAGCAATATTTTTCTACAGGTTGAGGGACTGATCGCCTCAAAACTGTCTTCAATGGTGATGGACTGATTATATCGTCTTTACATATCTACTGCTTTAGCTGCTTTCTCTGTACTAGACCGAAGAAGCCTATTGTGTAGGCGAAACGTTTCGGAATAAAGTTACTTAACTGTTGTACGGATGTCTTACCGACAGGCAGCCTTAATGACCTAATTGTAGTCGACAGGCGTTAAACTTCGAGATGTCTGTTTAAATCTATCGTATGAATATATAGTTTTTAATGTTGAGCAAATATAATGTAAAACACCTGTATAAAAAATATATTATGCTCGACTCAAAGACATTAGTAATTTTATGAATTCCAGTTGAATAAGTGAATTTACGAAGGTCTCAATAAATATTTTACAAAAGTCACGTAAATGTTTTGAGAAAGGCTACATTGAATTTTTTTTTGTCAATACATTAAAATGAAAACAAATAAAAGCAAAATTCTTCAGAGTGCATGAAAAAAAATCGAAAGTGAAATGAAAACATACATTTAATACTCCAGAAATGATGTAGCCATATATTAGAAGAATTTCTGGGAAAGAGCCATAAGATGTAGTATTAGAAAAATGATAGAGACAAAGGCTGAGTCAGATTGCCTCCCCAGCACACCTAAACTGCCGTAATTGCAAAAGCCAAAAATTTGTGTGGGGGTAATTTGAGTTGGCTGGCGGCTCAGCTTCTTGATCCACTGTTGTCGTTTTTGTGGATCCCATCATTGATCCTCTTTCCTGACACTAAGTTGTTGTGATGTTACTAAGTTGTTGTGGTGTTACTAAGTTGTTGTGGTGTTACTAAGTTGTTGTGGTATTACTAAGTTGTTGTGGTATTACTAAGTTGTTGTGATGTTACTAAGTTGTTGTGGTGTTACTAAGTTGTTGTGGTGTTACTAAGTTGTTGTGGTGTTACTAAGTTGTTGTGGTGTTACTAAGTTGTGGTGTTACTAAGTTGTTGTGGTATTACTAAGTTGTTGTGATGTTACTAAGTTGTTGTGGTGTTACTAAGTTGTTGTGATGTTACTAAGTTGTTGTGATGTTACTAAGTTGTTGTGGTATTACTAAGTTGTTGTGATGTTACTAAGTTGTTGTGGTGTTACTAAGTTGTTGTGGTGTTACTAAGTTGTTGTGGTGTTACTAAGTTGTTGTGGTGTTACTAAGTTGTTGTGTTACTAAGTTGTGGTGTTACTAAGTTGTTGTGGTATTACTAAGTTGTTGTGATGTTACTAAGTTGTTGTGGTGTTACTAAGTTGTTGTGGTGTTACTAAGTTGTTGTGGTGTTACTAAGTTGTTGTGGTATTACTAAGTTGTTGTGGTGTTACTAAGTTGTTGTGGTGTTACTAAGTTGTTGTGGTGTTACTAAGTTGTTGTGATGTTACTAAGTTGTTGTGATGTTACTAAGTTGTTGTGATGTTACTAAGTTGTTGTGGTGTTACTAAGTTGTGATACTAAGTTGTTGTGGTGTTACTAAGTTGTTGTGGTGTTACTAAGTTGTTGTGATACTAAGTTGTGGTGTTACTAAGTTGTTGTGATGTTACTAAGTTGTTGTGGTGTTACTAAGTTGTTGTGATACTAAGTTGTTGTGGTGTTACTAAGTTGTTGTGGTGTTACTAAGTTGTAATGTTACAAAGTTGTGGTGGTGTTACTAAGTTGTTGTGATACTATGTTGTGGTGTTACTAAGTTGTTGTGGTGTTACTACGTTGTTGTGATACTAAGTTGTTGTGGTGTTACTAAGTTGTTGTGATACTAAGTTGTTGTGGTGTTACTAAGTTGTTGTGATGTTACTAAGTTGTTGTGGTGTTACTAAGTTGTAATGTTACAAAGTTGTGGTGTTACTAAGTTATTGTGATGTTACTATGTTGTGATGTTACTAAGTTGTGGTGTTACTAAGTTGTAATGTTACTAAGTTGTGGTGTTACTAAGTTGTGGTGTTACTAAGTTGTGGTGTTACTGAGTTGTTGTGATACTAAGTTGTTGTGGTGTTACTAAGTTGTTGTGGTATTACTAAGTTGTTGTGATGTTACTAAGTTGTGATGTTACTATGTCACTAAGTTGTGGTGTTACTAAGTTGTTGTGATACTAATTGTTGTGGTGTTACTAAGTTGTGCTGTTACTAAGTTGTTTCGGTGTTACTAAGGTGTTGTGGTGTTACTAAGGTGTTGTGTAACTAAATTGCTGTATGTTGCATGCAACCACCAGGTTGAGGATGGTAGATAGCAAGGAGCCACCAAGTTGAGGGTGGTGGACAGCAATCATCCACCAGGTTGAGGGTGGTAGATAGCAAGGAGCCACCAAGTTGAGGGTGGTGGACAGCAATCATCCACCAGGTTGAGGGTGGTAGATAGCAAGGAGCCACCAAGTTGAGGGTGGTAGACAGCAATCATCCACCAGGTTGAGGGTGGTAGACAGCAAGCAACCACCAGGTTGAGGGTGGTAGACAGCAAGCAACCACCAGGTTGAGGGTGGTAGACAGCAATCATCCACCAGGTTGAGGGTGGTAGACAGCAAGCAACCACCAGGTTGAGGGTGGTAGACAGCAAGCAACCACCAGGTTGAGGGTGGTAGACAGCAAGTAACCACCAGGTTGAGGGTGGTAGACAGCAAGCAACCACCAGGTTGAGGGTGGTAGACAGCAAGCACCCACCAGGTTGAGGATGGTAGACAGCAAGCAACCACCAGGTTGAGGGTGGTAGACAGCAAGCAACCACCAGGTTGAGGGTGGTAGACAGCAAGCAACCACCAGGTTGAGGGTGGTAGACAGCAAGCACCCACCAGGTTGAGGGTGGTAGACAGCAAGCACCCACCAGGTTGAGGGTGGTAGACAGCAAGCACCCACCAGGTTGAGGGTGGTAGACAGCAAGCACCCACCTGGTTGATTGTGGTAGACAGCAAGCAACCACCAGGTTGAGGGTGGTAGACAGCAAGCAACCACCAGGTTGAGGATGGTAGACAGCAAGCAACCACCAGGTTGAGGGTGGTAGACAGCAAGCAGCCACCAGGTTGAGGGTGGTAGACAGCAAGCAACCACCAGGTTGAGGGTGGTAGACAGCAAGCAACCACCAGGTTGAGGGTGGTAGACAGCAAGCAACCACCAGGTTGAGGGTGGTAGACAGCAAGCAACCACCAGGTTGAGGGTGGTAGACAGCAAGCAACCACCAGGTTGAGGGTGGTAGACAGCAAGCAACCACCAGGTTGAGGGTGGTAGACAGCAAGCACCCACCAGGTTGAGGGTGGTAGACAGCAAGCACCCACCTGGTTGATTGTGGTAGACAGCAAGCAACCACCAGGTTGAGGGTGGTAGACAGCAAGCAACCACCAGGTTGAGGATGGTAGACAGCAAGCAACCACCAGGTTGAGGGTGGTAGACAGCAAGCAGCCACCAGGTTGAGGGTGGTAGACAGCAAGCAACCACCAGGTTGAGGGTGGTAGACAGCAAGCACCCACCAGATTGAGGGTGGTAGACAGCAAGCAACCACCAGGTTGAGGGTGGTAGACAGCAAGCAACCACCAGGTTGAGGGTGGTAGACAGCAAGCACCCACCAGGTTGAGGGTGGTAGACAGCAAGCAACCACCAGGTACCAACTTCCTGTCCTGCCAGAGTGAAACGGAAGCCTGTTAAAAGTTATACACTGGCAGGACTGCTATTCTTTCTCATAACAGTGTAGGGAGGCAGGGAAAGCTAAACCTGCAGGGGGTCATGCAGTACATAAAGAGGCAATCAGGTTTAATCCAAGGAAAAGGGAGGATAACTCCAATTCCTTGGATGAGAAGACTTTCAGAAGCATCAATGCTCACTCGATATTCCCCCAGGGCTTACTAATAGATCTTAGCTCAGGGATATTTTATTCTCATTTTAAGACTTATGCCAGGCTGGCCCACGGGAAGGTGCTCCCCTGGGCGCGGTGCTTTCCTGGGGGCGGTGCTCCCCTGGGGAGGCGCTTCCCTGGGGGCGGTGCTCTCCTGGCGCTCTCGCTGGAATTAATTTTAACACATACAACCAACATTAGAGGGAGATTAAGAAAAAATATTTCACACACACTACTTTGTTACAAGAAATGTAAAGATTTTTTTTATATAATTCTGCCCACGGTGTTGTCATCTCTGTGAATATATATATATATATATATATATATATATATATATATATATATATATATATATATATATATATATGAAATGTCGTGCCGAATAGGCAGAACTTGCGATCTTGGCTTAAATAGCAACGCTCATCTTGCCATATAGGACAAGTGAAAATTTGTGTATGCAATAATTTCGCCAAAATCATTCTGAACCTAACGAAAAAAATATGTTTCACTGTGTTTGTTTAGTATTAAATTATTGTAAACAAATCTAAAATATATTTAGTTGTGTTAGGCTAAAATAAATTGTTCTTGTTATAATAAGGTTAGGTAAGTTTTCTAAGATTCTTTTGGTGCAAAATTATAATTTTTTACATTAACATTAATGAAAAAAATATATCTTTAAACGTATAAGAGAAAATTTCAGAAAGGAATTAATTTTAAATGAGTTCTTGCTAATTGACCAGTTTTACATATTCGGCACTGTGAGGGAAAAGTTCAATAGATAGGAGTAGCGAGGGAGTATATAGTAACAATAGTTTCATTGCCGGCTGCTTGTTAAGGTAGGGTAAGTCAAGCTCCCTCTATTCCCGCCTTTTTTCCCCCACCCCGAAAGTGATAGTTTGATTGCCGGCTGCTTGTTAAGGTAGGGTCAGTCTAGCTCCCGCTATTCCTTCCCCTCCCTCTTCCCCCCCCTCCTCCCGAAAGGTGACGTGTGGGGCTCCGGCCAAACAGTAATCACTCGACTCACAGCTCCCAGCACTATTGTAAGTACATGCCTGCTCATATTCTAGTGGACTTATTGGTTGAAAGCTTCACTTTCAGTCTTGCTCTGTTAAATGTCTTAATAATCACCACGTCTTTTAGGTAATGTACTTATCATGGAGAGTGATTTCTTAAGCAGTGAGTAACCTGTCTCTTTCCAGCTTGGAATGACAGAATGGGTCACCTGCCAACTAACGAGTAGAATTGAAGGAGACGGACTAACGTCCTGAGACGTCCCATGTTTTATCTACTTGCCTGTGCACATGTATGAAGAATCAGGACGTAACCCCTCATCATTGCAGAGGTAAAGAACCTGCTTTCCTGTCATCTGGATAGATTATTTTACGGCTATAGACTCTGTGAAGAACGAGCCGGTGGGTTGTCACCAACACCTGCGACACCCCCCCCCCCCATCATCAGCAACGGCTACGATTTCAACAGCACGCAGTGTCACCAACACCAGACACCCAAGTTTTATATATATTAGCGTTGAATTCAGATATTTATATTTTTCATTTTTCATTTTCTTTAATGTAGGATCAATATTTCATATTTAAGTGTTTTATATTTTATATTTCCTAAATAATAAAGTGTTTATGTTTGTCAGTTTTTGTTCTTTTTCTATGCATTAATTTTCCTGAGGAGGAGCCAGCCTTAGTAATACTGTCTGAAGTTGTTACAGGGCTGAGTAAGCCTTCACAGGCACGACATTATATATATATATATAATATATATATATATATATATATATATATATATATATATATAGTTTATATATATATATATATATATATATATATATATATATATATATATATATATATAATAAGATCACAGTGAACAGGTTGTATCACAATACATAGAACAACCACTGCGAAAAAATAGTGAAATTCTTAGCGCATTCGTTATTCCTCGCATTATCAAGGAACTGTAAAAATAAGAGATCAGCAGGAAGGCATATAAGGACGAGACTATCTCGAGGTGTGAAGTGGCTCAGCCTTGTTTCCTTATTAACAAAACACCACCACCACGCTGTGTCTGATGAGCAATTAGAGATCAGGGTGGCAGATATTGGTGTCTGATGGGCAATTAGAGATCAGGGTGGCAGACACGCTGGTGTGTTTAAGGAATGAGTCAGAGTGGCAGACGAGGGCAGCACCAATCAGCGAGCTCTTTGGCTTCCAGCCAGCAACATCAAGGACTGTGATTGGCTGCTGAGTTCGATGCTGTTAGTGTTATTACTGTGCTGCTGATGAGGGCGATAACGAGGGGTGATAATGAGGGCAAAAGTTGTGATAATGACTGGTAACGATTGTGAGTAATAGTGATGAGTGATTCTTTTTAAAATGACAATGACTACGATAATGATCATTAAGCTGATAATGCTGAGTGTGAGGGGAAAGTTAGTGATGATAGTAATGGTGATAATTAAGTTGTGCAAGAAAGGTATAAAATACCGATAATATGAAAGTTAAGACACATGTGCAACATCTGGATATCTTTATTGTAGTGGATGGCGAAACGTCTACTACAATAAAGATATCCAGATGTTGCACATGTGTCTTAACTTTCGATAATTAAGTTGGTGATGAAAGTAATATTGGTGACCTAATTAACACTAAGCTGTTTTTTAATTATCACCATTAATGTCAGCATCATTCTCACGTGATGGTGATGGGAAGCCTTGAGAGAATACTTAGAGACGGTGAGGCTGCAACAGGAGCAGTAGCAGCACCAGAGTCGCCATCAGCAGCATCAACAGGAGCAAAAAGGGCAATAACAGTAGCAACAGGAATAAAAGCTGTAGTTAACAGCAGTAGAAATAGCAAAAGCAGTAACAGTAGTAGAAGCAGCAGCAGTAGCGATAACTGCAGTAGAAATAACAGCATCAGCATAAGTAGCAACAGCAGTAGCAGTAAAGAAAACGCAGCAGCTGTAACTGTAGCCGTAATAGCAGCAGTAGCAGGAGCAAAAATGAACCAGTAAAAGAAGCAGAACAAAAACTAGCCAACACCAGCAAAAGCAACAGTAAGATCAACAGCTAAAGCAGTAGTAACAGCAGCAGAATTAAAAATAGCAGCAGTAGCAGCGTTAAAAACAGTAGCAGTAGCATTAAAAACAGCAATAGCAGCAACAACATTAGAGAAAAGAGCAGTATAAGCAAGAACAACAACAACAACACTAGCAGCACTGAGAGTAACAATAACAGCACCAGCACTAGGAATAACAACAGCAGCGGCAGCACTAGAAGCAGTAACAGCATCATCATCAATAGCAACATCAGTAACATCAGCAGCTGCAGAAGCAGCATCAGCGGCGGCAGCAGCAGCAAGAAAACGAGAAAAATTAGGAGGAGGAGAAGAGGATGAAGAGGTAGGCAGATGTTGCTGTTGCTGCTTCTGTTGGTGTTGTTTCCTTCCTGTAAATTCTGTTTGTTACACGACGGTCATTAAGGTTACACGTAACCTTTTTACCACCAGACAAGAATACTTTAATCCCTACAATAGGGATTAAGGTAAACTCTCAGCATATATACACTGAGATATATACACTTCTCGGTGTATATATTCTGTTATGTTGACTCCACTGTTTCCTTCCTCTGTTATTTTCACTCTGCTCCTTCATTCCTCTGTTATGTTGACTCCACTCCTTCCTTCCTCTGTTATGTTGACTCCACTCCTTCCTTCCTCTGTTATGTTCACTTTGCCCCTTCCTTCTTCTGTTATGTTCACTCTGCTCCTTCCTTCCTCTGTTATAGTCACTCTACTCCTTCCTCTGTCATGTTCACTCTGCTCCTTCCTTCCTCCTTTATGTTGACTCTTCTCCTGTTATGTTGGCTCTGCTCCTTCCTGTGTTATGTTGACTCTGCTCCTTCCTCTGTTATGTTGGCTCTGCTCCTTCCTCTGTTATGTTGGCCCTGCTCCTTCCTCTGTTATGTTGGCTCTGCTCCTTCCTGTTATGTTGAGTCTGCTCCTTCCTCTGTTATGTTGACTCTGCTCCTTCCTCTGTTATATTGACTCTGCTCCTTCCTCTGTTATGTTTGCTCTGCTTCTTCCTGTTATGTTGACTCTGCTCCTTCCTGTGTTATGTTGACTGCTCCTTCCTCTGTTATTTTGACTCTGCTCCTTCCTGTGTTATGCTGACTGCTCCTTCCTCTGTTATATTGACTCTGCTCCTTCCTTTTATGTTGACTGCTCCTTCCTCTGTTATGTTGACTCTGCTCCTTCCTGTGTTATGTTGACTGCTCCTTCCTCTGTTATGTTGAGTCTGCTCCTTCCTGTGTTATGTTGACTGCTCCTTTCTTTGTTATGTTGACTGCTCCTTCCTGTGTTATGTTGACTGCTCCTTCGTCTGTTATGTTGACTCTGCTCCTTCCTGTGTTATGTTGACTGCTCCTCCCTCTGTTATGTTGACTCTGCTCCTACCTTCTTTTGTTATGTTGACTCTGCTTCTTCCTTCCTTTCTCTGTTATGCTGACTGTGCTACTTACTGTGGCCCACTGTCCTATCCCTCTCCCTCTCCTAACAACTACCACCACCACCACTATCACTATCACTACCACCACCATCACCACCACCACCACCACTACTACCACCACCACCACCACTACCACCACCACCACTACCACCACCACCACTACCACCACCACCACCACCACCACCACCACTACCACCACCACCACTACTACCACTACTACCACCACCACCACCATCACCACCACTACTACCACCACCACCACCACCACCACCACCACCATCACCACCACCACTACTACTACTACCACTACTACCACCACTACCATCTCACTCTCCACACACACACCACTTTACATTCATAAAATGGTCTTTCAAGTTAAAGCAGGTGTAAAATTACTTTCATAACTTCTCAGTGGAAGAGGAACAAAAAAGTTTCATTCAGAGCAAAGGAAACGGAACTTTTTTGATGTTAAAATGTGTTGTGTTGTAGAGAGAAACTTAAAGTTTTGTTGTTCTCTGGCCAGAGTTGTTATTCTCCTCTTCTATGTTTGCCTGAACGTTTCTCGTTTGTAAATGTCTCTTGTATACGTTTTTATCGGTAAACGTTTTTGTAAATGTTTCTAGTTTATAAACGTTTCTAGTTTGTAAACATTGTTTAGTTAGCGTTTCTGGTTTGCAAACGTTTCTAGTATATAAGCGTTTGTAGTTTATTAACGTTTCATATCTGTTAACGTTTTAGTTTGAAAACGTTTTTAGTTTTAAAAGTTTCTAATTTGTGAACGATTAGAGTTTGCAAGTATTTATTTTATAAAAAAACAGTTGTAAACTGTTTTAGTTCGTAAACGTTTCTAGTTTGTAAACGTCACTAGTATGGAAACGTTTCCAGCTTGTAAACATTTCTAGTTTGCAAGCTTTTTTAAATTGTAAAAATTCCGTATATGTAAATCTTTCTAGTTTTTGAAGGTTTCTAGTTTGTAAATGTTCCTAGTTTCTAAAAGTTTTAAATTTGTTAACGCTACTTACTTGCAAACGTTCCTAGTTTGTAACGTTTCTGGTTTGTTAACGTTACTAGTTTGTAAACATTTTAGTTTGAAAACGTTGCTATTTTGTTAACGTTCGTAATTTTTTAATGTTTCTAGTTTGCAAACGATTTCTAGTATGTACGTGAATTGTATACATTACCGACAGGATGAAGACTCAGACACAAATGCAACATCTAAGTAAACAAACCATACCACGGGTGGGGCTTGAACCCTCGGTCACAGAGTCATAATAACATTGGGTAATAATAATAATAATGTCTTTATTTCTACAAGTACACTTACAAAGGCCTAGCTGACATCAATGACATACTTCGATATAAAAAGCCGCTTGTTATGCTGAGAATTTCGGGCAAATTAGGTCAGTTTTGTCCCAGGATGAGACCCACACTAGTCGACTAACACCCAGATACCCATTTTATATTGATGGGTGAACATGGACAACAGGTGTCTTGTGGAAACACGTCCTAATGTTTTCCAGCCGTACCGGGGACTCGAACTAAGGACCTCAGTGTATGTGCTGAGTGTGCTAGCGATCCAGCTACGGGACATCCAGTGCACTTGTTCCTAATTATTTTATCTGTTCATGTACAATTTGTCACACAGCAGCATTGTGGAATCTCAGTTCAGAGGACATCTCCACATCCTTCGTACCTACTCCTTATCTCCTCCCTTGGGTATGACCTTCCACTGCGTAATCCCGTCTGGCAGTGACAGTATCTCCGTTTACTGCACGTCCCTCATGTGATGCAATTGTAAGAGTGCCAATCGTCATGTCTGTGCTTTAGGTTCTTCAAGACTACGGTGATCTTCACCAACTCCAGGGCTGGGGGACTGATTACCTCGTCTTTTGTATATAGTTCTACAGTCTTCCCATTATGTCCTTGAATTTGTGCTGATAAAGTCAGTGGTTGGCGAAACATCTACAAATAAAGATATCCAGATGTTGCACATGTGTCTAATTCTTCAGGTTTCTAGTATATAACACTTTCTACTTTGTAAACTTTTCTAGTTCGTAACATTTCTCTTTTGGAAACGTTATTATTTTCTTAACATTTTTATTTTGTAAAAAAAATCTAGTTTATTGAAGGTTATAGTTTAAAAATGTCTCAAGTTTGTATAGATTTAACTTTGCCAACGTTTCTAGTTTGTAAATGCTTCTAATTTGTAAACTTTTTAGTTTGTAAACATTTCTGGATTGTAAACCTTTTAAGCTTAACATTTCTGGTTTGTGAACATTTCTAATTTGCAGACTTTTGTTATTGATTTTGTTGTGTTTTTTTCATCCCATTTGTGCTTTTCACTTGCATTTTCATTTGAATTCTCGGTATGTACTTCTTCAGTCTATAAACAGTTCTAATTTGTAAGCGTTTTTAGTTTGTAACTCTTACCATTTCTTCAAATGTTTATGTTTTCAAACTTTTCTTATTTGCATACTTTCCTAGTTGTAAACGATTTTATTCGTAAACGTTTTTACTATGTTTCTTTTAAGTAAATATTTCTACTTTGTAAACGTCATTCGTTAAAGATTTCGGATTTCGCAAACGATTTTTCTTAGTTTGGATTTTTCCAGCGTTACTAACCTTAACTGGATTTTTGCTGGCGGTGATTACTTTTGTGTATATATATATTGTATATGTAGACGTTTATGAATACTAAGAATATTACTACCTTTTACATGCGTAACTTGAGGATTCACGATGTATACGTAACTCATCGCGAAAACATGATTTATTTTTTAACCCACCGGCCTGGACCCGAAAAAAGAAGAAACACGTTCACCATCATGTATTCCATCTCTGTCTTGCCAGAGGCAAGAGGCAAGACAAGACAGACATTACATCTCCGGTGCCACGCAAACTGTAATATCCCCATTCCTTCAGATGGGTGAGGATATTTCAGTTTTATACACACATAAAAATAGTACTGCAGTAGGCCTACTGGCTTATGTTAGACAGGTCCTACTCACAAAACCTTTCTCACTAAGGAGTTTATCTCTTATTTTTTCTAATAAGAAACCCAGAATAGTGCACTACTCTGAAGTTTGTTGGTTTGAGTCTCGTGTGCATAGTGACAGGCAAGAACAATACCCTTGTCCACGGAGATTACAAAACAAGCAAATTCTGACCTAATTCAACGATATTAACCATACTTGACGATGCCATGAATCGTATTTTATACACTAACGAATAGGTTCAGAGGTTGCATGACATTTACGAGTCGCGCTTCCCACATGAACATATATATATATATATATATATATATATATATATATATATATATATATATATATATATATATATATATATATTATATATATATATATATATATATATATATATATATATATATATATATATATATATATATATATAGGTTGAAAGATACTTTGTAAGTCATGTCCGTCAGTCGTGTCTGTTTAAAGCTGTGTTAGTGAGAGTTTCTGCTCTTGTTACCCTTTGTTTATTTTTTCCAACATTCTTATAAGACATTGCCAACGAGATTTGCAAGAATATTTTTAACCTATACCGACAATGCTTTTCTTCACATATTGTAGAAACGTTTTCATTTTGTTTTAAACTTTTTTAAGGTTTGTCTTTTCGAAATATTTCTAACAATTGCAATTACTGTCACATCTTTTTTCAGACTTTTGTTGATTTTGTAAAAGGTAGAAGGTTTTTGAATATATATTCGTTTTTTTTAATGTTCCTGGTTTTTCAAAGTTTTTTTTTTTATCTTAGTACACTTTGTTTTGTGATCAATGTCAGCTGAAATTTGCAACATTTATTGCGCACATAAAAGTTTCTTTTCGGGGGAAATATTTCTACCTGTGGTAAACGTTTTAACTTGTGCTAAACATTTGTAACTGTGGTGAATGTTTCTTCATTTGGTTAACGTTCTTTCTACCTGTGGTAAACATTTCAGCCTGTGATAAACGTTTCCATCTGCAGTAAACGTGTCTTCCTGTGGCAACCGTGTCTGTCTGTAAATTATTATTATTATTATAATCAAGGGGGAAGCGCTAAACCCGTAGGATTATACAGCGCCCAGGGGAGGGGGGATGTGGAAGGCATTCAGGCTTAATTCGGGGAACTGGAGCACAGATCCAATTCCCTAAATCAAGAGCCCCTCACCAACATCAAGGAACCTTCCATGAGGGGTCTGTCTGTAAAGATGTTCACACACACAGTTAACTTTCTTACCTGTTACACACGGTTCTACCTCTACTAAAATTTTCTACAATGGCAGTTTTTCTACCTGTTAACGTTTCCATCTGAGGCAAAGCATTTCTACCTGTGACAAGCATTTCTACCTGTGACAAGCATTTCTTCCTGTGACAAGCATTTCTACCTGTGACAAGCATTTCTTCCTGTGACAAGCATTTCTACCTGTGACAAGCATTTCTTCCTGTGACAAGCATTTCTACCTGTGACAAGCATTTCTTCCTGTGACAAGCATTTCTACCTGTGACAAGCATTTCTTCCTGTGACAAGCATTTCTACCTGTGACAAGCATTTCTACCTGTGACAAGCATTTCTTCCTGTGACAAGCATTTCTTCCTGTGACAAGCATTTCTACCTGTGACAAGCATTTCTTCCTGTGACAAGCATTTCTTCCTGTGACAAGCATTTCTTCCTGTGACAAGCATTTCTTCTGTGACAAGCATTTCTTCCTGTGACAAGCATTTCTACCTGTGACAAGCATTTCTTCCTGTGACAAGCATTTCTACCTGTGACAAGCATTTCTTCCTGTGACAAGCATTTCTTCCTGTGACAAGCATTTCTACCTGTGACAAGCATTTCTACCTGTGACAAGCATTTCTTCCTGTGACAAGCATTTCTTCCTGTGACAAGCATTTCTTCTGTGACAAGCATTTCTTCCTGTGACAAGCATTTCTTCCTGTGACAAGCATTTCTACCTGTGACAAGCATTTCTACCTGTGACAAGCATTTCTTCCTGTGACAAGCATTTCTACCTGTGACAAGCATTTCTTCCTGTGACAGGCATTTCTTCCTGTGACAAACATTTCTTCCTGTGACAAACATTTCTTCCTGTGACAAGCATTTCTTCCTGTGACAAGCATTTCTTCCTGTGACAAGCATTTCTTCCTGTGACAAGCATTTCTTCCTGTGACAAGCATTTCTACCTGTGGCAAGCATTTCTTCCTGTGACAAGCATTTCTTCCTGTGACAAGCATTTCTTCCTGTGACAAGCATTTCTTCCTGTGACAAGCATTTCTTCCTGTGACAAGCATTTCTACCTGTGACAAGCATTTCTTCCTGTGACAAGCATTTCTTCCTGTGACAAGCATTTCTTCCTGTGACAGGCATTTCTTCCTGTGACAAGCATTTCTACCTGTGACAAGCATTTCTACCTGTGACAAACATTTCTACCTGTGACAAGCATTTCTACCTATGACAAGCATTTCTACCTGTGACAAAGATTTCTACCTGTGACAAGCATTTCTACCTGTGACAAACATTTCTTCCTGTGACAAACATTTCTACCTGTGACAAGCATTTCTACCTGTGACAAGCATTTCTACCTATGACAAGCATTTCTATCTGTGGTAAGTGTTTCTACCCGTGATAAACGTTTCTGTTCGATCAGTCAATAAAGTTTCTGCCTGAAAGGTGCTTTATCAGCGAGTGTAGTCGACCACAGCGAGGTCATTAAACTCTGTCTAAAGTGTCTCCTGGGAATTTCTAAGTTAGTGACACTCAGCTGTTAGGAGGATTAAGATACATTGCTACCTCGTGCTGTGTGTGTGTGCACGCGCTCGCCAATTTGTACTTAACCTATTTGTGGTTGAAAGGATTGAGTCACAGTTCCTGGCCCCACCTCTTCGCTGATTGCTACTAGGTCGTATGTGTGCGTGCGTGGTTGCAGGGGTAGATCAAGTTTTAGCTCCTGGTCCCGTCTCTCAACTTGCCGATTGGCAGATTCACTTCTTCCTAGCCTCATGGTCCCTGTCGTACCTTCTCTTAAAACTATGTACGAAACCTGCCAGCGCCAGTTCTTCGTCGAGGTCATTACTGGATCATCGTGAAGTTGGATAAATACTTCTTTGTGGCTCATCAATGCCTTAACTTCATCTGTGCCTCGAATACAAGTTTCCCATTTCTTTAATACCTGTTCCCTTCTATCCTATTAATTGTTTTGAGTGTTTTGTATGTTATATCTCCCCTGATTCTTCTGTCCTCCACTGTCGTTAAGCTCAATTCAGTTATCCTCTTGTAGCTCATTCCCGTTAGCTCTAGAACTATAGCCTCGCTGCATTCTCTGCATTTTCTCCATTTTCTTAACATGCTCTTAGCATTTTCTTAGCCTAACATATTCTATATAAAGGGTCCGGAATGAGTCTGTCAAGATTCCTGAAGACTGCTTTGTGATTTGCCAGACGAGCATTGACTACTGAGGTGTGAGCTTCTTGCGACATACCAGGCAATATCTCTTGGTCTGTGTCTTTGAGTAAGGGGTTCTGCCTCTGCCTCCCGAGGTCATACTCCATGTCCAGTCTTCTTGTCTACTCAAATGTATGTACTCCCTTACATGTGGTTGCAGGAGCTGAGAATGGTAAAAAAAAAGTGGAATAAAGTGGTACCAGGACTCATTCATTCTTTAAAGCTATGCATGGATACCGCCTCTACAGTTCTGTTGTCCAAGTCGTTCCACTTCCTATGTATGTGTGTGTGTGTGTGTGTGTGTGTGTGTGTGGGCGTTCCTATTCCTCTATGTGTGGGGGGATGAGGCAGGAGAGGGAGACTTCTAGACACACCCGTATCAATTAGCACACATGCGCCTGTCATAACGACAATGATAACAACCCCAGCATTATTCCCGGGAGGAGTCATGACCACTTAATGAAGTGAAATGATGAAAATTTATCAAGAAAAAGAATTTGAATTAGTTCTACTATTTAGAATCTGAGTTCATCTGTGTTGGGAATACGGAACACAGAACACTGGAAGCTTCAGTATCTCCAGAGTATTAGATAAATTTATTTTAGACCGTCAGAACATTAACCATTTTGTGCATCAACTCAGTACTATAATTGCTCTCTACACTATTATAAAAAAAAATTTATTGTATCTATTAGACTCATAATGCTTCTTGTAAGCAATACATTCTTAATGTTACTTCACGTAGATTGGTTGGTAGGTTTAACGCCTATGGATTACACAAGGATTATTAAGGCTGTATGTCACTTATTCACCACCAGTCAGGAATGTTATAATAACTAAATAGTGATTAGAGTAAACTCTAATTGTATATACAATGAGAAACGTACGCTTCTCGGTGTATATATCCTGTGCTTCAGTCTTCAGGACTACGGTGCTCTTCACGAGCACCAGGGCTGAGGGACTGATTATCTTGTCTTTTGTATATAGTTCTACAGTCTTCCCATTATATCCTTGAATTTATATCGATAAAGCCACTAGATGGTTATACGTCTACAGATAAAGATTCGCAGATGTTGCATGTGTGTCTAATTCTTCATATCCTGTCACCTCACGTTGTCTTGTCTGAGGTGTTATGTTGTGATGACGTGACTCTTCTTACCCACAGTATGGAGAAGTATTGAGGTAAGACAGTGGTACCTCATCTCATCTCACTGCACATTACTGGGGATTTTACTCAGTTCCACTTAACTTTTACCTTACTACTTAGATAGGAAAAATGAATATTCAGTATTTAATAATGTATTATTAAACAATTTATTTTTCATTTGTTTTATGAGAAAGGGATCTGATGGTAGATATCTAGAAAGATACAATACGATATATTACAGTAACTTGAACCCCTGGTAGCTACACAATACGTTCTTAGAGCTATATGTGGATTCTGCCTCTGTCACTTTGTTATCCATGTCGATGCACTTCCTGACTACTCTGAGACTTCAAAAATATTTCCTAACATCCCTGTGACTCATCTTTGTTATAACTTCTAGATGTACCCTCGTGTTCTTGTTTCCCGTCTCCCGAACAATCTGTTCCTGCCCACCTTATCAATTCATTTCAGCATTTTGTAAGTCGTTTTTTTATGTCATCTCTGGTCCTTTCGTGGAACTGGCCTCGTTGCATGAATATTGTCATGAATGACTTTTGAGATTCTTGAAAACTGAACTTAGCTTTGCCAAACTCATTTGCTGCAGAGAGTATTCGGTTCTATTGCTCCTCAGGCGATATACTACTCTGTTCACCCCGAAGTCCTTCTTAATCCTTTTTCAATTTTCTTAACTATGTAGTTACTGGGGTTGAATTTAAGTAACCACTTGTAAACATGCTAATCCTGCAGCTTATCCAGGTCAGTTTGTAGAGTTTCCTCGTCCTTGTACCTGTATTTTCCTCGATAATTTCATATGATATTTATAGAAGGAACATCAAATTATCTTACATCATGTCGTTGACTTGCACATTATGACTGGAGCACAGGACCAACCATCTCATAACCATACTCTGGAGCACAGGACCAACATCTCACAACCATACTCTGGAGCACAGGACCAACATCTCACAACCATACTCTGGAGCACAGGACCAACATCTCACAACCATACTCTGGAGCACAGGACCAACATCTCACAACCATACTCTGGAGCACAGGACCAACATCTCATAACCATACTCTGGAGCACAGGACCAACATCTCATAACCATACTCTGGAGCACAGGACCAACATCTCACAACTATACTCTGGAGCACAGGACCAACATCTCATAACCATACTCTGGAGCACAGGACCAACATCTCATAACCATACTCTGGAGCACAGGACCAACATCTCATAACCATACATTGGACCGTAGGACCAGAAATAGTACAAATCCTAGTTCTGATGCGTGTGGGACTCTACTTGTCATACTTGTCCACACCTCTTTCCGGTCAATCATTTTGTTTCCTTTTCTTTAGGCATTACTTGATCTAGTGTAGCTCCTTGTCATTTCTGCCTGATTATCTAGCTTTTGTCCCAGTCTGTTGTGTGGTACTGTGTCAAAAACTTTCTTACAGTCAAAAAAATATGCAGTCCACCCATCCCTCTCCTGCCTCACTTGTATGTGGATGTGTGTGCGTTATATTTAAGTATACTATAATTTAATATATAATATAAGAAATTATATTTTAAAATCATATTGCTTACGGTCCCAGGTTATGAATTATTGTTGGCAGTGAACGAGTTCAAGTTCCATACATAGCGGTGTATTATAGCGTACTCAACCAAACCAGAAGCAAAAGCATATAATTATCATACTCAAGACATTATAGAGAAACGCATCGATACTATATCCACTATATTAGAAACAGGACCTGGCGAGGAAATAGGTTCACCACATCGTAAAAAGCTATAAGCAACATTACACGAAATATATGACCAGCTTGACGTATGGGAACCAAACACGACACTGTCAAGCTTGCAGTCAATACTTCCTGTATTGTGGCAGACGCCTGTCAACTAGAAAATTAACCCGTCACCGTGGAGGGCTTCGCTGGTGGTTAAAAGAGGAGTCATGATTCAAGGAATTTTGATCCTTTCCTCGGATCAACCCTGACTAATAACCCAGACATTACATTGTTTCAAGCGCTTCATCTGAGACATTTTAAAAAAGGGGTATATTGTGCCAGGGTTCGTATTGCTGTATTTTCACCTGGAATTATGAGTGTCAATACACCAGATTCCTGTGGTATACTCTGCCCTGGAGATACTTATATATGTATATACCATATTTTTGGGGTATACTCTGGAGATTATATACATGTATACACCACATTTCTGTAATATACTCTGCCCTAGAGGTTGTATTCATGCATAGAGCAAATGCCTGTGATATACTCTGGAGAATATGACGACGAAGGAACATACTGTTAGCATACCAGGTATGACTAATTGGTGGTTCCTTCCGCCAGGGTGGTGGTGATTGTGGTAGTGGTTGTTATACTAGTAGCGTGTGAAGCCTGAATAGTTGTTGGTGGCAATGGTAGTGAATAGGATGGTAGAGGTGGTAGTGTTGAGAGTGGTGGTAGGCGAGATAAGGACGGGGGTGCTATGGGTAGTTGGTAGTAGTGGTGGTAGGATTGTTAAGGTGAAACTAATAGTAGTGGGGGTATTAGTGGGATCGGTGGCGGTAGTGGGATTTGTGGAAAAAGGGGGGATGCGGGAAAGATGATGGCGATAGTGGTAACTGAAGAAAAAAGCAGTAAGGGAAGTAAACTCCATTAGTAGTAGTTAATGTGGCAGCACTATTAGTACACAGTAGCAGTAGTAGTGGTCGTTTGTAGTACTAGCATAGGAAGAAAAAGTAGTGTACCATGATGTCGGGTATATGATGGTGTTAGTGGTACAAGTGGAACCAGTATAGTGGTAGTAGGGGAAGCAATATAGTGGTACTAGAGGAAGCAATATAGTGGTACTAGGGGAAGCAATATAGTGGTAGTAGGGGAAGCAATATAGTGGTACTAGGGGAAGCAATATAGTGATATTACGTTTGTTTGTTGATTACCTGAAGGATGTTTCTTGGAGTCAGTACCCCAGTGGTCCGGTCCCAGACTAGGCCTTCTAGAGGAACAAGGCCTGATTAACCAGGCTGTTATTGCTAGCAGCACGCAGTCCAACGTACGAACCACAGCCTGGCTGGTCAGGCACTGATGTGAGCTTAACCAGTATCCTATTGAAGACAGCCAGAGCTTCGTACTCCCCAGTATGCATGAAAGGAGAACATTGAAACCTATGGAATACACCATGACTATTAACAAGTCAAGTATATATTAACTTACAATATATTCGGAGATAGAGGATACATATCTCTGGGGTACAAGAGGTAGCAATAGTGTGATAATAGAGGTGGTAGTAGCGTGGGAGTAGAAGTCAATAGTGTGGTAATAGAGGTGGTAGTAGCGTGGGAGTAGAAGTCATATAAAGCTAGTAATATCAGGAATTATTTATTCAATTTAAGAATGGAAAATGGAATAAAGTGGACATGACACAGTTGAAGTGGACTCCATAAAGGAAGTCAAAGTAGATATAACAGAGTTAATTTTACATCAGTTTGTCATGACTTGAGAAGAGATCAAGAGCTGGAACATGTTCACCACATACACACATTCACACATACACACATTCACACATACACACATTCACACATACACACATTCACACACACACACATTCACACACACACATTCACACACACACACACACATTCACACACACACATTCACACACACACACATTCACACACACATTCACACACACACACACATTCACACACACACACACACACACACATTCACACACACAAACACATACACACACATTCACACACACACATTCACACACACACACACATACACACACACACACACACACACACACACACACACACACACACACACACACACACACATTCATACACACATTCACACACACACACATTCATACACACATTCATACACACACACATTCACACACACACACACACATTCACACACACACACACACATTCACACACACATTCACACACATTCACACACACATTCACACACACATTCACACACACACACACACACACACACACACACACACACACACACACACACCTGACAGAGCAATATATAAAGTGAGTACACTCACTCGTATCCCGACACGACTGGGACCAGTGTAATCCCTTATGAGTACTAGGGGTGAGGTGCGTCACACTAGTGGTGGTTGTGGTGGTGAGGGTGGTGGTAGAAGTGGATGCGGTGGTGGTAGAAGTGGATGCGGTGGTGGTAGAGGTGGATGCGGTGGTGGTTATAATCGTTGTTGTGGTGGCGGCGTTTGTGATAAATGGAAGTAAAATGAGGATACGTAGAACCAACACGTAAGAAACACCATAACCAGTAATATATTGACCACTATAAACCCTCACAATCACTGTTACTGCAATCATCACGACTTCCATAACCACTGCAGCTCCCATAACCACCACACCATAACAGGCAGACTCATTTCCATAACTACAATGACTACCACAGTCGCCATAAACACTAGAGCTACCACAGCTAGCATAATCATTCAACAATTGCAACAATTGGTAAGTAGTCTGCCAACAGTAACAACCTGGTTCACCAGACAAACACTAGAAAAGCCAGGCACCAGGCATACCTCGAAGCCATATCTTGTGGCTTGAAGGGGTATGAGAATATATACCAGGAAAACTTATACAGCTGTGTATTGAAACAGTATTATTATTATTATTATTATTATTATAATCAAGGGGGAAGCGCTAAACCCGGAGGATTATACAGCGCCTGGGGAGGGGGATGTGGAAGGCATTCAGGCTTAATTCGGGGAACTGGAGCACAGATCCAATTCCTTAAATCAAGAGCTCCTCACCAACATCAAGGAACCTTCCTTGAGGGGATTGAAACAGTAGTCACAGTAGTTGCCGATTATACAAGCAAGTCACATTTGTGCTGGTTGTAAAAAGTGTTACATAAGTGTCTCAATCTTCAAAAATCATCCTGTTTTAAGCTCCGATTCTGAGTGGATACAGGGTTATACCTGTCATGTTCGAGGACCGCTTTTTGAGTTCCTATCCAGTACTTTATTTATGATATGGCAGAACCAACATATTCTTGGTTGAATATGCTTCTTTGTCTTTTTATAGGGATGATAAATAAGTTTCTGCTAATTTTTTAATATATGTGAATAAAATATTTTCAGTATTGTAGGTCATATGTTATTATATATGTCTTCATTATTTCCTCATCAATAAATCTGGGCTACAAATATGCAAAACTCTTTAGATAATGGATAAGAACACAAAGCATTCAACTCACTCATGATGTAATTATAGTGTACATAAGAGATATTAGCTTTCTATATACTTTTACTTTAAATCACTGGTTCTTTTTAATAATGGTCGACAGCGGTTTCAATTCATGTTGGAAACTCTTCTAATTTTGAAAACATGAATTCAAATACGAACTTTATTTTGCTCCAACACTTACAGTTTTTGTGAAATGGTGAACGACTTCACTTAGACATAACTTATCATGGAGAAGTAATATCAGGGGAAACCTGACGATCAGTTTGCTGGTGGAGTACTGATGGGTTCTGGTGAGGGAAAGCCGTACTGGTGAGAGAAAACCGTACTCAACACAAGCGAGAAAGCCTGAAAACAAATATGTTTGTATAATTGTATGGAAATGTCTGCTATTATTTGCTATGCATACATGCAATGAATTAACGTTAAAAAAAGATTAATTTTGGTATTACACGAACCACACTTAATATCTGTGCATAATATAATAACTTTTAATGTTAGGTAACATATCACGCGGTTCTCCAACCTTAAACAGCCAAAATATTGGTCCTAAGATTTCAGAATAAGCTTACGTGATAGAGTCTAAAATTCAGATTCGTGATCAGTGCATCAAAATTAGTTTAATACAACCAGTTTGGTTTCTGAAAATTTGTTGGTTACTAATATATTTGTTTAATTGTCTATGATGTCATAACAGGTTTATAGACAGAGGTACTTATCTCTCGGAAAGGTTATACACACTGGGAGATGTGTCTTAGTGTACATGTACTCAACGTTTACTTTAATCCCCAATTTAGGGATTAAAATAACTATAATTATAACGTCTAAAAGTGATAATGAATTATTTTGTTCAGAGCTTAATGGATGGAGTTACACTATTGAACATGTTTATATCTATATTCTTAGCCTTATCAGGAAGAATTTAGTATTATAGTATCAAAACTTTTTATGCACAAATTGTTAAGGACTGGTGAAAGAGGATTTCCCATCTTCATACTCGTTGCATAAACAATATAAATTCTGTGTCTGATAAGCTCAATGACTGCATATAAATTATGTTTGCATAGGTTATCAGATAAAAAGCATAAGTCATCCACTGAAACTTTTTTGAATAATGACATACTATCAAAACTGATAATATTATAATTTAAGTCAGTTATGATATATGAGTTGTCAACCAAATCAATGTTATTCTTATCATTTAAGTTGGAAACTTTGCTTACACTTGAACTCGGTATATCTAGCCGTTTTGATAGTTTGTAAGAGCGAGTCAGTTTGGCATGGCCATGGGGAAACCTCTTTCACCAGTCCTTAACAATTTGTATGTAGATTTTTTTAAACAAAACTGCTGAATATAATTCTTCCCGATAAGGCTAAATGGTAAAAATATGTGGATATTCAATGCTTGAGGCCGAAAAATATAAATCTGTACAGGTTCCTACTTGAGCTAAATTATCTATCTCCATCCATAAGGTTCTCTGAGCATGTTATACTCGGTATCATTATTAACATTTTTTAATTATTAAAAGGAACCAAGATTTTAAATGGAAAGTTTATGTAAAATCAATAAATATTTTTTTATGTACACTATTAATCACATGATGAGAGAGTTAAATGTCGTGTGTTCTCTATGTTCTTGAGAGTTCTTAGTGTGAGCCAGCTCACTGGCTGTGCTGGTGTCTCGCTCTGTTCAGCTGGTTCAGGTGCTGTATTTTCTTATGGAGGACACTTGTTCCCTTTTTTTCTGTACACGTCAAGAGCGGGAATTTTTCAAACCGCCGAAACCCTTAATACCAACAACAACATAGTTGTAATTAGAGCCTTTGCCACACCCATCAATACACAGTCACCATCTGCCGCACCACAAACTCACTGGTGGTCACCGTGCCACTATTACACTTCAAACTC
The DNA here is from genome assembly GCF_038502225.1 of Cherax quadricarinatus. NCBI lineage: Eukaryota > Metazoa > Arthropoda > Malacostraca > Decapoda > Parastacidae > Cherax > Cherax quadricarinatus. Next base: position 19,272,166 of record NC_091329.1, read on the forward strand.
GCCGGTGGCCACCGTACCACCATCACACCACCGTACCACCATCACACCACCGTACCATCACACCACCACCACCACCATCACACCACCACCACCATACCACCGCCATACCACCACCACCATACCACCACCACCATACCACCACCACCACCATACCACCACCACCACCATACCACCACCATACCACCACCACCATACCACCACCACCACACCACCACCACCACACCACCACCACCACCACGACCCACAACACTGTTGATGCTCACCACTAGCCTCGGGGACGTCCCTAATTAGAAGAAAAGCTTTTAGTGGAAAACAGAAATCAGGAAAATCAGTAATTGGCAGGTATCACTGTGTTTGTGTTTAGGCTGTTGTGCGAGTGTTTGTGTTTGGCAGTTTTATCCTGTGATTTTTTTTTTTTTTTGAAACTAACAAATCATAGGAGAAGGAAAGATAAACATAGGCAATCTCTTCCATGTTCTGGTGGTGTTTTGTTCGTCAGGAAACAGCAATGTGTTTCACGCACGCGCGCACACACACACACACACGACTTACAAGATACTGCTGGGAATAGACAAGGTGGACAGCGATAGGATGTTCCAGAGAGGGGACACAGGGACAAGGGGTCACAACTGGAAGCTGAAGACTCAGACGAGTCACAGGGACGTTAGGAAGTATTTCTTCAGTCATAGAGTTGTCAGCAAGTGGAATAGCCTAGCAAGTGAAATAGTGGAGGCAGGAACCATACATAGTTTTAAGAAGAGGTATGACAAAGCTCAGGAAGCAGAGAGAGAGAGGATCCAGTAGCGATCGGTGAAGAGGCGGGGCCAGGAGCTGAGTCTCGACCCCTGCAACCACAATTAGGTGAGTACAATTAGGTGAGTACATAGTGAAATTCCACGCGCTTTCGTGATTTCTCACATCAAGGACCTGTAATAATAATGGAAAAGCATAAGACTATATAAGGCTGAGAAATCACTTCACGGTCACGTCCGACATAACACCCGTCCCATTATGATGCGGTGGGATAGTTAAAGACTTGTCAAACATAGTTTAAATTCTTCCCAAATTTTATTAATTATAAATGAATAAGATTTGTATAATCCTAAACCGATATTCATTTTTACATCAAAACTATTTGTTATGAAGCTTGATTCGATTATATTTCAAGCACAGACCTCCGTGCATAAACACAACATTAACCCTTGTACAGTTCTAATGCTATTTTTATGTTGTAATTTTAGTTCAAGTTTTTTTTCAGTTTGACCGTATTAAACTTTATTCCATTTTTAACAGGGAATCTTGTAGACATAGCCATCACTATTTTTAATCGCCAGTTTTTTTTTTTTTTTGTTTGAAGATTTTTAAATACAACTTTGATTTTTAAATTCTTAAGTAAAGAAGGTGTATCAAGAAGGTTTTCATGATAAGGGAGAACCAACATATTCTTGGTTGAATATGATTTCCCTTCTTTGAATTGTAAAATGTTTTTCAAGCAATTTTAAAAGATTTATCTGTTAAGTATTTTGGGTATTCTAGATCATTAGCTATTTCAAGATTTCTTTATCTGTGAACTTTGTCCTGCAAATACACAAAAATCGCAAAAACATGTATGAGAATACAGAGTGTTTAACTCTCTCATGATGTGAAGCTTAATAGTGCACATAAGAACAATTATTTGTTAGTTTTTTGTTTATTTTAAATTTAAAATCATGGTTTCCCTTAATAATTAAGACATCTAAAAACGGCAATGAATTATTTTATTCAAGCTCAACAGTAAATTTATGGAATGAGCTGGAATATTTAATCCAACAAGGAAATAGTTTATATATATATATATATATATATATATATATATATATATATATATATATATATATATATATATATATATATATATATTCTTGGTCATTAGGCATAAAACATCAACTTCTCTGTGCCAATTAGCTCAGTTGTAAAGGATTTTGTTTCAAAATATTCCGTGCACAGATTACTAAGGAAGGTGAGAGACGATTGTTGGTAAAATTTCTAACATTAATGTTAAAATAATATTGATTTAGTTGATAAATTAATTCGTATAACATATTTAAATGGTTAGTTTTGATGTCACTTCATATCTGATGAACTCTATAATTACGATTTACAGTTGCCATATAACACTGCCATTTAGCACTGTATTAAAACAATGGGATACAACACTGGAATAAACGCTAATATAAACCCATTCCTGATGTTTTTACATCAGCTTCATGAAGACGATTACTTAAGAATGATCAACTCAGGGTTAAAATAATGACAGTGGCGGTGGCGGTGTCGGTGTTGTTGTTGGTTGTGATAGTAATGGCAGTGGCCACCACTGCTCAGGCAATCCACTTATTCACCTTTACCACAGTATCCAGAAGTGGAACTGGTGGTAACTAGATGTAAAACCACTAGTTAAAACAACTTTGTAGGCAGTAGTTCAGTAACATGAGTAGTTTCACTAAAAACTGTATTTAGAAGTAGATGTAGTTTGTAGACGATGTATTCCACCCACTTGTCTCTCCTATAAATTTCATTTCAGCTTTTTTTTCAAAATGGTATGGAGTATTTATTTCCCTGTTTCATGCCGGCTGTGACCTGAGGGAGAGGAGGATGGGGAGAGAACCTTCTGCTTTATTATCCTTGTCTCAAACATCTAGATAATATATTACAGTCTGGAATCTAAAAAGTAGTGTGTCTCGGTGTAGATTTTCCACATCTCAGTTATCAGTCACTTCCACGCATATTTCTCCCACTCCCCCCTCTCTCTGTCTGTCTCTCTCTCTCTCTATCTCTCTCTCTCTCTCTCTCTCTCTCTCTCTCTCTCTCTCTCTCTCTCTCTCTCTCTCTCTCTCTCTAAAGTATTCATCAAAACAAACTCGAGAGGAGCGTACGATGACAAGGAGAGTTATAGGGAGTGACTGAGATTGCTGTCAGCAGTTGTATAAACACTTCAGTAGGTCAGTTTGTTCTGTAATCAATAATAATAGAACCCGTTGTTACAGCAGACATTACCAAATAAATAATATTAAAACATATGAAGGTACGATACTTACATAATAGTTGTAATAGTAATAGTATTAATAGTTGAGACAATAGTACTAATTTTAATGGAAGAAATAATATGTACATCAAATTATT
>NC_091329.1:19280324-19292824 GCF_038502225.1 Cherax quadricarinatus
GTATGCTGTAACAGGCTAATGGTCACCTTCTTGAACACTGTGGTTCATTGTCCACGTATTGAGGAGTATTAAGATGGAGTATATAATAACATATGTGATATGTTAAGGTAGCTTATTAATTAAAATACAATTCCATACACTTTAAGCAAATATTCCAGATTAGTTTGCAAACGAAAAAATGTAAATTATATATATATATATATATATATATATATATATATATATATATATATATATATATATATATATATATATATATATATATAATGTATATATAATGTATATTCCTCTTAACCCTATCAGGGCAAAGTTACTTGGCCTTTTTGCATTAATATGCAATAAGATCACGGTAACCATGTAATTTCACAATATGCAAAATAACCACAGTGTGAAAATAGTGATATTCCAAGCACTTTCATAATTTCTCACCTTGATAATGTGCGAAATCACGAAAGCACTGTGAATTTCACTATTTTTTTCACTGTGGTTATTCTGCATTAATATACTCTTGCGTTGCGATCTACAGGATGGATATGGGAAACATAACAAACTAGCCGCTCCAGCGGCAAAACCTGAGCTTCTTCAGATGTGACTTCCATGCTGGTGCTGCGTACTCCAAGACGGGCCCTGACACAGGTCATATATTCTCTCGTGAATGACTCTGTGTTGAGTTTCTAAGATCGCATTTGCGGCAGAGGTTATTCGGTTGATGTTCACCTTAAGGGACATGTGTAGAAATATACCTAGTTGGACGAATTTTATTGTGGCTAGCTGGTCCAGTGGCTAACGCGACGGTCTGGAGTTTTGAGACTCTCTGATCGCGGGTTCTATCCCCGCCCGTGGTATGGTTTGTTTGCAATCGTGTCATTACGATTTCTTGAGTAATGAACACATGCACCGTGTATATGAATGAACACATGTACCGTGTATATGAATGAACACATACACCGTGTATATGAGTGAACACACACAGCGTGTATATGAGTGAACACATACACCGTGTATATGAGTGAACACATACACCGTGTATATGAATGAACACATGTACCGTGTATATGAGTGAACACATACACCGTGTATATGAGTGAACACATACACCGTGTATATGAGTGAACACATACACCGTGTATATGAGTGAACACACACAGCGTGTATATGAGTGAACACATACACCGTGTATATGAGTGAACACATACACCGTGTATATGAGTGAACACATACACCGTGTATATGAGTGAACACATACACCGTGTATATGAGTGAACACATACACCGTGTATATGAGTGAACACATACACCGTGTATATGAGTGAACACATACACCGTGTATATGAGTGAACACATACACCATGTATATGAGTGAACACATACACCGTGTATATGAGTGAACACATACACCGTGTGTATGAGTGAACACATACACCGTGTATATGAGTGAACACATACACCGTGTATATGAGTGAACACATACACCGTGTATATGAGTGAACACATACACCATGTATATGAGTGAACACATACACCGTGTATATGAGTGAACACATACACCGTGTGTATGAGTGAACACATACAGCGTGTATATGAGTGAACACATACACCGTGTATATGAGTGAACACATACACCGTGTATATGAGTGAACACATACACCGTGTGTATGAGTGAACACATACACCGTGTGTATGAGTGAACACATACAGCGTGTATATGAGTGAACACATACACCGTGTATATGAGTGAACACATACACCGTGTGTATGAGTGAACACATACAGCGTGTATATGAGTGAACACATACACCGTGTATATGAGTGAACACATACAGCGTGTATATGAGTGAACACATACACCGTGTATATGAGTGAACACATACACCGTGTATATGAGTGAACACATACACCGTGTGTATGAGTGAACACATACACCGTGTATATGAGTGAACACATACACCGTGTATATGAGTGAACACATACACCGTGTATATGAGTGAACACATACACCATGTATATGAGTGAACACATACACCGTGTATATGAGTGAACACATACACCGTGTGTATGAGTGAACACATACAGCGTGTATATGAGTGAACACATACACCGTGTATATGAGTGAACACATACACCGTGTATATGAGTGAACACATACACCATGTATATGAGTGAACACATACACCGTGTATATGAGTGAACACATACACCGTGTGTATGAGTGAACACATACAGCGTGTATATGAGTGAACACATACACCGTGTATATGAGTGAACACATACACCGTGTATATGAGTGAACACATACACCGTGTATATGAGTGAACACATACACCGTGTATATGAGTGAACACATACACCGTGTATATGAGTGAACACATACACCGTGTATATGAGTGAACACATACACCGTGTATATGAGTGAACACATACACCATGTATATGAGTGAACACATACACCGTGTATATGAGTGAACACATACACCGTGTGTATGAGTGAACACATACAGCGTGTATATGAGTGAACACATACACCGTGTATATGAGTGAACACATACACCGTGTATATGAGTGAACACATACACCGTGTATATGAGTGAACACATACACCGTGTATATGAGTGAACACATACACCGTGTATATGAGTGAACACATACACCGTGTATATGAGTGAACACATACACCATGTATATGAGTGAACACATACACCGTGTATATGAGTGAACACATACACCGTGTATATGACTGAACACATACACCGTGTATATGAGTGAACACACACAGCGTGTATATGAGCGAACACATACAGCGTGTATATGAGTGAACACATACAGCGTGTATATGAGTGAACACATACACCGTGTATATGAGTGAACACATACACCGTGTATATGAGTGAACACACACAGCGTGTATATGAGTGAACACATACAGCGTGTATATGAATGAACACATGTACCGTGTATATGAGTGAACACATACACCGTGTATATGAGTGAACACATACACCGTGTATATGAGTGAACACACACAGCGTGTATATGAGTGAACACATACACCATGTATATGAGTGAACACATACACCGTGTATATGAGTGAACACATACACCGTGTATATGAGTGAACACATACACCGTGTATATGAGTGAACACATACACCGTGTATATGAGTGAACACATACACCGTGTATATGAGTGAACACATACACCGTGTATATGAGTGAACACACACAGCGTGTATATGGGCGAACACATACAGCGTGTATATGAGTGAACACATACAGCGTGTATATGAGTGAACACATACACCGTGTATATGAGTGAACACACACAGCGTGTATATGAGTGAACACATACACCGTGTATATGATGCAAAATAACCACAGTGAAAAAAAATGAAGTTTCAAGTGCTTTCGTGATTTTTCATATTATCAAGGAATAGTAAAAAAAATATGACAACAGAAGATTTATAAAGCTGAAATATGACCTTACATATGACCTTACATATGACCTTACATATGACCTTACATATGACCTTGCTTATGACTTCACATATAACCTCACATATGACCTCACATATAACCTCACATATGACCTCACATATAACCTCACATATGACCTCACATATAACTTCACATATGACCTCACATATGACCTCGCATATAACCTCACATATGACCTCACATATAACCTCACATATGACCTCACATATAACCTCACATATAACCTCACATATGACCTCACATATAACCTCACATATGACCTCACATATAACCTCACATATGACCTCACATATGACCTCACATATAACCTCACATATAACCTCACATATAACCTCACATATGACCTCACATATAACCTCACATATGACCTCACATATAACCTCACATATAACCTCACATATGACCTCACATATAACCTCACATATAACCTCACATATAACCTCACATATGACCTCACATATGACCTCACATATAACCTCACATATAACCTCACATATAACCTCACATATAACCTCACATATAACCTCACATATAACCTCACATATAACCTCACATATGACCTCACATATAACCTCACATATAACCTCACATATGACCTCACATATAACCTCACATATGACCTCACATATAACCTCACATATAACCTCACATATAACCTCACATATGACCTCACATATGACCTCACATATAACCTCACATATAACCTCACATATGACCTCACATATAACCTCACATATGACCTCACATATAACCTCACATATAACCTCACATATAACCTCACATATAACCTCACATATGACCTCACATATGACCTCACATATAACCTCACATATAACCTCACATATAACCTCACATATAACCTCACATATGACCTCACATATGACCTCACATATGACCTCACATATAACCTCACATATGACCTCACATATGACTCTGCTTGCTGAACATAGGAGTGTACTGAAGGTGTAGTCAGGTCACATGCCAAGTAAAATTTAAGAGTGACATGTCACGCGTAGTTTAAAATCCTGACAAATTTTATTCATTATAAATTAATTTTATTTATACAATTCTGAAATTGTATTCATATTGCAATAATTATTTTTTTATGAAATTTGTTTCAATTATATTTTGCGTTATACATCTTTCTCTGTCTTTTGAAAAACGTTCCTTGACGCTGGTGAGGGCTCTTGATCTAGGGAATTGGATCTATGCTCCGGTTCCCTGAATTGAGCCTGAATAACTTCCATCCCCCCCCCCACATGTGCTGTATAATCCTACGGGTTTAGCATTACCCGATGATTATAATTATATAATTCTGAAAATTAGTTGTTATTAAAATCTCTCGCATGAATAAACAGAGCATTAGACTCTTGTCCAGTTCTAATGTTATATTTATGTTGAAATATTAGTTCAAGACTTTTTTTCCAGTTTGACCATAAGAACAACATAAGAAGGAGCACTGCAACAGGCCTACTGACCCATGCGAAGCAGGTCCATGCTACCCCCGGCTTAGAACAATGACCACTTAGTCAGGTCACTTCCACTTAAGGAAGGAGCATGGCATCAGACCTGGTAGCACAAGCTAGTCAGGTTCAACTCACACCCACTCATGTATTTATACAACCTATTTTTAAAGCTACACAAGGTCTTTGCTTCAATGACGGTACTCGGGAGTTTGTTCCACTCATCCACAACTCTATTACCAAACCAGTGTTTTCCTATGTCCTTCCTGAATCTGAATTTTTCCCAACTTGAAACCATTGCTGCGAGTCCTGTCTTGGCTGGCTATTTTCAGCACGCTATTTACATCCCCTTAATTTATTCCTGTTTTCCATTTATACACCTCGATCATATCCCCCTTAATGCTGTGCCTTTCTAGAGAGTGCAGATTCATAATAAACTTTATTTTTCTAGCAGGGAAACTCATAAACAAAGTCATTAACATTTTTGGGGAAATTCTTTATCACATTTTATTTTATTGTAACAAGAATTTTAAATACAACTTTGGTTTTGAAATTCAAATCATCAACCTGGATTTCTGCGAATATCGATGTGACATCAAAACTAACCAATCTGTAATAATTCAAGTCAGTCATGGTGCTTAGTTTGTCATCTAAATCAAAGTTACAAATTTTGCATATAATTGGGCTCAGTATATCTACTAGCCATTTGGATAATTTGTAGGTGACTGACACCGTATCACCGTAACACAGTAACCTCACCACGGTAGCAACACCATGATGGAGAATGGAAATGATGGGAGGCAAGTGGGAGACGAGCAGGGATCATCACTGTATTTACACTTAACATCACTGCAGTAACATCAAATCATCACTACTGCATTAACACCGAAACATCCCTGTGATAACACCATAACATCACTACAGTAACACCATAACATTGCAAGGACATGTAACTTCACTGCAGTAGCACCGTAACATCACTGCAGTGGCACCATAACTTCACTGCAGTAACACCAATACATAACCACCGCACATCACTATTGTAGTCACACTGCAGTACAATAACAGTCAGACTGTAACAGCCTGCCAGATGTTTTCATAATAGTCAGTTAATGATAATTACAGCAGTATACAGAGGTAATGAACATGATACACAACGTGTGGGGCAGTTCTGCTCTATTTACATAGTTGTAAAAGGCCATAATGAAGGCCATTTTTTTAATGTAAATATACAATTTAAGGGCGAAAAGGTTCAGTATGTTTCTCTGGGAGTGATGTCGAATGTTAGGTGTGCGAGTCTTGTGTTGTCGGGAGTCAGTCTCTCTCTCTCTCTCTCTCTCTCTCTCTCTCTCTCTCTCTCTCTCTCACACACACACACACACACACACACACACACACACACACACACACACACGTTTTTAGTAGATGCAGAGATAGTCTCAGCTCCTGGCTCCTCTTTTTCACTGGCAGTTACTAGGTCACCCTCTCTTGCCAGTTTGAACTCCAGCATCGTAACTCTAGGACATTCGCAAACAAGGTAAAGAAAACTCTTCAAACAAGGCAGAGAAAGCCCCTTAAAAAAGGCAGAGAAAGCCCCTTAAAAAAGGCAAAGAAAGCCCCTCAAACAAGACAGAGAAAGTCCCTCAAACAAGGCAAGGAAAACTGCTTTATCAACAGCTCCAGCACTCTTAGGTAGTAGAGCAGCACCTGTGACGGATTATCATACCTGCTCTTAAAACTATGTATGGATCCCGCCTCATCCACTTCAGTGTTTAGGTCATACCACTTCCTGACTCCTCTATGACTGAAATATTTCCCTAATATCCCTGTTACTCATCTGTGTTTTTAACTTCATACTGTTTCATCGAGTGTGTGTGTGTGTGTGTGTGTGTGTGTGTGTGTGTGTGTGTGTGTGTGTGTGTGTGTGTGTGTGTGTGTGTGCGTGTGCGATCATTCGTATCTTTGTATATGTGTTTGTTAGCGCATATCTGTGTATTGACCGAGCGGGTTATGATGCGTGTCTGTGTAGCGAGCCAGGGAGAGGGAAGAGAGTGGGAAAGGGAAGAGGGAAGGGAGAGGGAGATGATCGGGAATGGGGGTAATGTGAGGCAGGAGAGAGACGAGAGGAACACTGGAGGGAGTAGTGACGGTAGGTAGGATGACGGGAGAAGGGGTGAGAGGAGGGGAAGGGACGGGAGGGATAATGGGAGAGGGAGGGGGAAGAAGTGAGGGGGGGGAGGGAGAAGGGGATGAGCAGTGGAGCGTATCACGGAGAAACTGCACGAATTAAGGTCATCACCATCACCCAGCATCTCTCAGCATTACCCAGCACCTCCCAGCATTATCCAGCACCTCCCAGAATCACCCAGCACCTCCCAGAATCACCCAGCACCTCCCAGCATTACCCAGCACCTCCCAGCATCTCCTAACACCTCCCAGCATCACCTAGCACCTCACATCATCTCCTAACACCCCCCTAGCATCACCTAGCACCTCCCAGCATCAACTACCACCTCCCAGCGTCACCAGCACCTCCCAGCGTCACCCAGCATTTCATCATCTTCGTTTCTGTGTATTTCCTCCTTTTATTCCTTGTTCAGGAATGGAGAGAGGAGAATAAACATAGTCACCGGCCATTAGACTTTGGTGGGAAATTCTAAGCTGGCTCTTAAGTGACTTACCACCAATCCAGTAAAAAAAAAAAGGATAAAGGAAGAAAAAGAAAAAGGAAAAAAAGAAAAAAGGAAGAAAATGGCAAGAAAAAGAAGAAGACTTCGAATTAACAACCCTAGAGGGTTAATAACCCTAGATAACTGCAGAAAGCCAAGCCATATGGCTTATATTCATTGAGATCTTTCTATTGGTTCTACCCACGATGCTCCATCCAGGAAAAGGTAACCTCCGTATTTTATACCTCAGTCCCCACCGGTGGTGATAGTTTGAAGCCGCTCGGAAGAGTCATTCCCCAGTTATGGCACGGATTCCAACAATTCCAAGTTTATTTTACCACATTAAATTTGCCTTAACGCCAGTGAAACTTAAGAAGTGCTGTTCTAACCCAAAGATGCATCAGGAAGCAAATATTGAAAGCCGTCCAGATGACGTAATAAGAAAATCTTGTAACGTGATTTAACGGGAATTTAAAATATTAAATTATTTTACACTCAAAATAGTCAAATCTGCAACTATAATTTTGAAGATTAAGACAGTTGGGTATTTTTATTGTTGCAACAGTTGGGTATTTTTATTGTTGCAACAGCTGGGTATCTTTACTGTAGCAACAGTTGGGTATTTTTATTGTTGCAACAGCTGGGTACCTTTATTGTTGCAACAGTTGGGTATTTTTATTGTTGCAACAGCTGGGTATCTTTATTGTTGCAACAGCTGGGTATTTTTATTGTTGCAACAGTTGGGTATTTTTATTGTTGCAACAGTTGGGTATTTTTATTGTTGCAACAGTTGGGTATTTTTATTGTTGCAACAGTTGGGTATTTTTATTGTTGCAACAGTTGGGTATTTTTATTGTTGCAACAGTTGGGTATTTTTATTGTTGCAACAGTTGGGTATCTTTATTGTTGCAACAGTTGGGTATTTTTATTGTTGCAACAGTTGGGTATCTTTACTGTAGCAACAGCTGGGTATCTTTATTGTTGCAACAGTTGGGTATTTTTATTGTTGCAACAGTTGGGTATCTTTACTGATGCAACAGTTGGGTATCTTTATTGTTGCAACAGTTGGGTATTTTTATTGTTGCAACAGTTGGGTATTTTTATTGTTGCAACAGTTGGGTATCTTTATTGTTGCAACAGTTGGGTATTTTTATTGTTGCAACAGTTGGGTATCTTTATTGTTGCAACAGTTGGGTATCTTTACTGTAGCAACAGTTGGGTATCTTTATTGTTGCAACAGTTGGGTATTTTTATTGTTGCAACAGTTGGGTATCTTTATTGTTGCAATAGTTGGGTATCTTTATTGGTGCAACAGTTGGGTATCTTTATTGGTGCAACAGTTGGGTATCTTTATTGTTGCAACAGTTGGGTATTTTTATTGTTGCAACAGTTGGGTATCTTTATTGTTGCAACAGTTGGGTATCTTTATTGTTGCAATAGTTGGGTATCTGTATTGCTGCAACAGTTGGGTATCTTTATTGGTGCAACAGTTGGGTATCTTTATTGGTGCAACAGTTGGGTATCTTTATTGTTGCAACAGTTGGGTATTTTTATTGTTGCAACAGTTGGGTATCTTTATTGTTGCAACAGTTGGGTATCTTTATTGTTGCAATAGTTGGGTATCTGTATTGCTGCAACAGTTGGGTATCTTTATTGGTGCAACAGTTGGGTATCTTTATTGGTGCAATAGTTGGGTATCTTTATTGGTGAAACGCTTCGCCTTCACAGTAGGCTTCTTCAGATACAAAGGGCGCAGTAGAGATGAAATAAAGATGATGTTATCAGTCCATCATCCTTGGAGAAAATTATCTGAGTTGGTCAGTCAACAAAACCTGCAGTTTTGAATCCGTTCTCGAATTTTTGGGCGCCTTTCGTGAACGTTCGAAGCCGCTGAGGGTTTGGAACGTTATTCGTGCTATTCTACGATGCTGGGAGTGGGTTCAGTAAAATTGGTCAGAGAGCACTAGAACATGCCAAGTGTTCCTAGAAATTGATCCTCGTTAACGTACACAAGTGTGGAAAGTTTGAGGCCGACTGGATGAGGCGTTCTCGAGTCACTGGCGAAATAAGAGCGAGAAGTTGAAGGAAGAAAAAAGAGAAAAAAGTTGAGACAGCCTCTTCTGTTACCTTCTTCGGGGATACCTAACTTACTCCTAAGTATCTCTTCAGGGATACCTAACTTACTTCTAAGTATCTCTTCAGGGATACCTAACTTACTTCTAAGTATCTCTTCAGGGATACCTAACTTACTCCTAAGTATCTTCAGGGATACCTAACTTACTTCTAAGTATCTATTCAGGGATACCTAACTTACTTCTAAGTATCTCTTCAGGGATACCTAACTTCTAAGTATCTCTTCAGGGATACCTAACTTACTCCTAAGTATCTTCAGGGATACCTAACTTACTCCTAAGTATCTCTTCAGGGATACCTAACTTACTCCTAAGTATCTCTTCAGGGATACTTAACTTACTCCTAAGTACCTCTTCAGGGATACCTAACTTACTCCTAAGTATCTCTTCAGGGATACCTAACTCACTCCTAAGTATCTCTTCAGGGATACCTAACTTACTCCTAAGTATCTCTTCAGGGATACCTAACTTACTCCTAAGTATCTCTTCAGGGATACCTAACCTACTCCTAAGTATCTCTTCAGGGATACCTAACCTACTCCTAAGTATCTCTTCAGGGATACCTAACTTACTCCTAAGTATCTCTTCAGGGATACCTAACTTACTCCTAAGTATCTCTTCAGGGATACCTAACTTACTCCTAAGTATCTCTTCAGGGATACCTAACTTACTCCTAAGTATCTTTTCAGGGATACCTAACTTACTCCTAAGTATCTCTTCAGGGATACCTAACTTACTCCTAAGTATCTCTTCAGGGATACCTAACTTACTCCTAAGTATCTCTTGAGGGATACCTAACTTACTCCTAAGTATCTCTTCAGGGATACCTAACTTACTTCTAAGTATCTCTTCAGGGATACCTAACTTCTAAGTATCTCTTCAGGGATACCTAACTTAATCCTAAGTATCTCTTCAGGGATACCTAACTTACTCCTAAGTATGTCTTCAGGGATACCTAACTTACTCCTAAGTATCTCTTGAGGGATACCTAACTTACTCCTAAGTATCTCTTCAGGGATACCTAACTTACTTCTAAGTATCTCTTCAGGGATACCTAACTTACTCCTAAGTATCTCTTCAGGGATACCTAACTTACTCCTAAGTATCTCTTCAGGGATACCTAACTTACTCCTAAGTATCTCTTCAGGGATACCTAACTTACTCCTAAGTATCTCTTCAGGGATACCTAACTTACTCCTAAGTATCTCTTCAGGGATACCTAACTTACTCCTAAGTATCTCTTCAGGGATACCTAACTTACTCCTAAGTATCTCTTCAGGGATACCTAACTTACTCCTAAGTATCTCTTCAGGGATATCTAACTTACTCCTAAGTATCTCTTCAGGGATACCTAACTTACTTCTAAGTATCTCTTCAGGGATACCTAACTTACTCCTAAGTATCTCTTCATGGATACCTAACTTACTCCTAAGTATCTCTTCAGGGATACCTAACTTACTCCTAAGTATCTCTTCTGGGATACCTAACTTACTCCTAAGTATCTCTTCAGGTATACCTAACTTACTCCTAAGTATCTCTTCAGGGATACCTAACTTACTCCTAAGTATCTCTTCAGGGATATCTAATTTACTCCTAAGTATCTCTTCAGGGATATCTAATTTACTCCTAAGTATCTCTTCAGGGATACCTAACTTACTCCTAAATATCTCTTCAGGGATACCTAACTTACTCCTAAGTATCTCTTCATGGATACCTAACTTACTCCTAAGTATCTCTTCAGGGATACCTAACTTACTCCTAAGTATCTCTTCTGGGATACCTAACTTACTCCTAAGTATCTCTTCAGGTATACCTAACTTACTCCTAAGTATCTCTTCAGGGATACCTAACTTACTCCTAAGTATCTCTTCAGGGATATCTAATTTACTCCTAAGTATCTCTTCAGGGATATCTAATTTACTCCTAAGTATCTCTTCAGGGATACCTAACTTACTCCTAAATATCTCTTCAGGGATACCTAACTTACTCCTAAGTATCTCTTCAGGGATACCTAACTTACTCCTAAGTATCTCTTGACTGCTGGGTAACAGTTTTGTTTGTTTCAACCAACGTATCTGTATAATCTACAGATTGATAGCTACTGAACCTGAACCTTATCTAGTGAACTTGAACCTTATCTACTGAACCTGAACCTTATCTACTGAACCTGAACCTTATCTACTGAACCTGAACCTTATCTACTGAACCTGAGCCTTATCTACTGAACCTGAGCCTTATCTACTGAACCTGAACCTTATCTACTGAACCTGAGCCTTATCTACTGAACCTGAGCCTTATCTACTGAACCTGAGCCTTATCTACTGAACCTGAGCCTTATCTACTGAACCTGAACCGTATCTACTGAACCTGAGCCTTATCTACTGAACCTGAACCTTATCTACTGAACCTGAACCCTATCTACTGAACCTGAACCTTATCTACTGAACCTGAACCTTATCTACTGAACCTGAGCCTTATCTACTGAACCTGAACCTTATCTACTGAACCTGAGCCTTATCTACTGAACCTGAGCCTTATCTACTGAACCTGAGCCTTATCTACTGAACCTGAACCTTATCTACTGAACTTGAACCTTATCTACTGAACCTGAGCCTTATCTACTGAACCTGAATCTTATCTACTGAACCTGAACCTTATCTACTGAACCTGAACCTTATCTACTGAACCTGAACCTTATCTACTGAACCTGAACCTTATCTACCGAACCTGAACCTTATCTACTG
>NC_091329.1:19297824-19435324 GCF_038502225.1 Cherax quadricarinatus
GTTCACGTATACCAAGAACAGCACAGGTCCTAGGACTGACCCCTGTGGAACCCCGCTTGTCACAGGCGCCCACTCTGACACCTCGTCGCGTACCATGACTCGTTGTTGCCTCCCTGTCAGATATTCTCTGATCCATTGCAGTGCCTTTCCTGTTATGTGTGCCTGGTCCTCTAGCTTTTGCAGTAACCTCTTGTGAGGAACTGTGTCGAAAGCCTTCTTGCAGTCCAAAAATACGCAGTCGATCCTCCCCTCTCTCTCTTGTCTTACTTCTGTCACCTTGTCATAAAACTCTAGTAGGTTTGTGACACAGGATTTTCCTTCCCTGAAACCGTGCTGGTTGTCAATTATGCACTTGTTTCTTTCCAGGTGCCCCACCACTCTCCTCCTGATGATCTTCTCCATGACCTTGCATACTATACACGTTAGTGATACAGGTCTGTAGTTTAGTGCCTCATGTCTGTCTCCCTTTTTAAAAATTGTGACTACATTTGCCATTTTCCATACCTCAGGGAGTTGCCCAGTTTCAAATGATGTGTTGAAGATCTTTGTTAATGGCTCACATAATATCTCTGCTCCCTCTTTAAGGACCCATGGAGAGATATTGTCTGGTCCCACCGCCTTTGAGGTGTCAAGTTTGCATAGCAGCTTCTTCACCTCCTCCTTGGTTATATGTATGTGTGTGTGTGTGTGAGAGAGAGAGAAAGTGAGAGCGCTTACCTATTTGTGGTTGCAGGGGTCGAGTCACAGCTCCTGTGTGTGTACTCTCCTAATTGTATTCGCCTAATTGTGGTTGCAGGGGTCGAGGAATAGCTCCTGGCTCCGCCTCTTCACTGGTCGTGTGTGTGTGTGTACTCACCTATTTGTAGTTACAGGGGTTTATTCATAGCTCGTGTGTGTTTACCTAATTGTATTCACCTTTTAACTTCTAGCTCTGGCCTCGTGTACCTGAATTCTGTCTCTCAAACAGGTTAGCCCTGTCCACACTGTCAGTTTCTCTCAGTATTTTGTCCGTCGTAATCATGTTTATTACGAACACTAGTATGGCCTGTGTACCTGGTTGTAATGGGATTAAAGTCCAACAAGCAGAATTCAACAATAATATAAGACTTCCTTCACCAAGTATTAAAAAGCTTGTATTTACAAGTATGTACACTATGTACGGTGATGGAATAATTAGTGTACAACCCGGTGAAACAAGAGGGCAAAAGTAAAAGCCAGAGAATCCACTGCGCTCGACCAGCAGCCCAGACAAGTCTCTCAGCTTGGCACAAGTGAACGATGTTGCTTCAGCTTTGGCGGGCTTGTCTGTGATTGGCCAATCAACCAAGATACTGATTTAACGACAGGTACCCTATTGATCGTTAAATCCTTAGCACTAGTTCACTGATCGGGAGGCAGCCTATATGGGAGTGTGACATGCCGAATAAACTGTAACATACTATTGGAATGCCACAATGTCATTTGTTTTTCTGTCCTCTAATATCGGAAGGTTTAGCTCCTTTAGCTTCTACTCTTAGCTCAAAAAGCTCATACCCCTCAGCTCTGGGACCAGTTTCATTGAATATCTTGGCACATTTTTCCAGCTTTGCATTCTTTACCTGGTGCAGATTAATGCTTCATACTTCAAGAAGGGCCAGACATATGTCGTGTATAGGGTCGCGAATGCCTCCTAGTAAGGGTTCTTGAAAGCTACCATGAAATTTGCTGCAGTGTTTATTTGATTGATGTGTGCCTCAGACACACATCAAAGATTTACAACCTTTGTTTCTGGGCCTGTACTCTGTTTCCGATCGACTTTGCTCTTTCCCGTTTTTCATTATATTTCATTTTCTGGGATGAAATTCTAATAGCCACTTATTTGACCAATCCTGCAGCTTATCTAGATCCATTTCAAGTCTTTCCTGGTCTACTCCTATTTGTATTCGCTTCATTAGCTTAACGTCATCTGTGAACAGGTATACCTCTGACTCGGTGTCTTCTGTCATGCCATTTACATACAAAAGAAACAGTACCGGTCCAAGTGCTGACCCTTGTAGAACCCCCAATCGTTACACTTGCCCATTCCGACACCTCTTCCTGGACAATAACTCATTGTTTCCTTCCTTGAATCTCTGGAGTGCTGTCCCTGTTATTCCTGCCTGCTCCTCTAGCTTTTTTCTGTCTCTTGTGAGGTATTGTAACGAACGCCTTGTTGCGGCAGAAAAATGTACAGCCCTCCTGCCTAACTTTCGTTTATTCAATCTCAGGCCCTGATCCACAGGGAGGCCTGGTCGTGGACCGGGCCGCGGGGGCGTTGATCCCCGGAATACCCTCCAGGTAAGCTCCAGGTAGCAGATTTGTGAGACAGGATTTACCACCTAGGAAAACCGTGTTGGTTGCTGTTTATGAATATTCTCCTTTCCAGGTACTCCGCTGTTCTTTTCCTGATAATTTTCTCCATAACTATACATAGGATGCATGTTCGTGATGCTGACTTGTAGTTCAGTGTCACCTGTCTCTCGCCCATTTTAAACATTGGAGCTGCATTCGTTGTTTTCCAAACACTTGACATCTGTTTCAGTTGCCTTATTGAAGATGGCTAACACTGTTCCTCTGCTTCCTCTCGCAGAACTCACGGAGATACGTCTGGAACTATCTCCTTCATGGTATCTTGCTCACACAGCAGTTACTTCACCTCTCCTCCCTTTGTAGGTTGTCCAGTATTCGTTGGACTCTACCTCTTTGACTCTAGGCATTGTTTCTGATTCCACTGTAAATTCCTTTCTAATCTTTTTTGTTCACCTCCTGGTCATTCAAAGTGAGCTTCCCTCCAGCCTTCTTCAGCCTTAATACCTGGTCCTTTACAATAGTCTCTTTCCTAATGTGGTTGTATATTACCTTTGGCTCAGATTTGTCTTTGGATGCGATTTCACTCTCAGTTGTTCAGCCTCCCTTCTTAGCCATACATATTTGTTTCTGGATCCTCTGCTTGCTGATCTATTCTCCGGCACTTTGTTTTTTTTATATTTCTCTCACACTGCAACAGTGTGAGAGTTTTTACCCCTGCATCTCTTGATCCATGGGCTTACTCTGTTCTTGCCTGTTCTGCTTCTGCTTCTGAGAATGAATTCCTTCTCTGCCTCCCGCCACTTTCTAGCTACATATTCTGTTATTTCATTCATTTTTTTTATCTAACACCCTTTTCCATGGCACTTTTGCTTAGGAATTGCCTCATGTCATTGTAGTCTTTTCTTTAGAAGTAAGGTTTGTCTCTTCATACTAAACACACAATGCACAAATAACTCACACATAGGAGAGAGGAGCGTACGACGACTTTTCGGTCCGACTTAGACCATTACATAGTCACACTGTGTTCCTCTCCACCTTCACTTCCACAGGGTATTTAAGCCTCTCCAGTGCATGATTACTTGCACCAAGGGACCTTCATATTCGATGTCACTACATCAGAGTCATTTAGGGTGAGCACAAGGTCCAGCTTCGTTGGTTCATTGCCTCCTCTCTCCCTAGTTGTATTTCTGATATCCTAATTTGTAAACTTTTCATTTCCACTTCAAACAAATTAGTTCGCAACATTTCTGGTCCCCGATGTGGCTCTGGACTCTCTTAGTCTGTTTCCTTATTGTTGAAGTTTTCCATGATCTGTAGCTTTGCAGTGCCCATTTAGGATCTTCTGTCCATCTCTACTATAATTTCCACTATCGACGTGTTGTCATCACATTCCTGATTTTGTCTCCTACTGTTTAGTGATGGGTTGTATATCACTGCTGTCATCATCTTGGGTACCCCATTTCTGAGTATCTTATTATATAGTCATTAAATTCTTCTCCGTTCATTCTGCTCATCTTATCAAAGATCCATTGGCTTCTGATCAGCAATACTAGTACTTCACCTTCTGTGTTTCCTGTTTTTTTTTTCTCATTGATATCCTCCTGGGCATACCGCATTTATCATCTCTATGAGCTTGGTCTTTGTTATTGCTACAGTGTCTGGGAATGCCTCCACTATCTTCTCTTTTTGTTCTTCACTCTTTGTTATCCTATCTATATTAATATTCACCGCTCTGTATCCTCTCTTTTATTATGCTCAGGTTTTAGGGCTCCTGTTCTCTTGTTTCTTGTCCATTTGTCAGTGAAGGGGTGGTCAAAAAAGTGGGTGGTATTTGGGGTTGAGGATAAGGGCTGGTTGTTGGGGTAGATCCTGTACGTGATGGGGATGGACTGGGGTGCATGTGAGGGAGGATGGGAAGGGTGGGGAACAAAGGGAAGGGAGGTATGAATCGATGAGGTGGTTGTGAGGAAAAGATCTTAGACTGGTAGGGGTTAGGAATGGAGGTATTGGTAGGGAAGGATGGAAGGTAGGGTATGGATTGTTTTGAGCTATGGCGTTTGACTGGGAAATGGGGGGAGGGGAAAGGCGAAGAATTGGGGACTGAAGGATTTCTTGAGTCTGATCGTGGTGTGACACCTGAGACACAGTCTTCACATGGTGGGCCTGAGTATGGTGTGACACCTGAGAGACAGTCTCCACATGGTGGGCCTGAGCGTGGTGTGACACCTGAGACACAGTCTCCACATGGTGGGCCTGAGCGTGGTGTGATACCTGAGACACAGTCTCCACATGGTGGGCCTGAGCGTGGTGTGACACCTGAGACATTCTCCACATGGTGGGCCTGAATGTGGTGTGACACGTGAGACACAGTCTCCACATGGTGGGTCTGAGCGTGGTGTAACACCTGAGACACAGTCTCCACATGGTGGGCCTGAGCGTGGTGTGACACCTGACACATTCTCCACATGGTGGGCCTGAACGTGGTGTGACACCTGAGACACAGTCTCCACATGGCGGACCTGAGCGTGGTGTGACACCTGAGACATTCTCCACATGGTGGGCCTGAACATGGTGTGACACCTAAGACACAGTCTCCACATGGTGGGTCTGAGCATGGTGTAACACCTGAGACACAGTCTCCACATGGTGGGCCTGAGCGTGGTGTGACACCTGAGACATTCTCCACATGGTGGGCCTGAACGTGGTGTGACACCTGAGACATAGCTTCTACATGGTGGGCCTGAATGTGGTGTGACATCTGAGACATTCTGCACATGGTGGGCCTGAACGTGGTGTGACACCTGAGACACAGTCTCCACATGGTGGGCCTGAGCGTGGTGGTGTCAGCATAGTTGCTGAATCCCCTTACATGTGTTGTATAGATTAACTGAGCATTATAGTACCATCCATGTGCTTTATATAGAAGATCCCTAGGCCTGTGACTGTATGACGTCACAGGATACAGCATGAGTGAGAGGCGCTGCCTCGTCCTCACTCCACGTTTAGACATACGAAGGCAAGCAGGCAGGCCTGGGCTCCCATCCACAGTCTGACAATATATATTGTTACCATCCAACAAGTGAGTTTACCTTATCCATCATATCTCCTTCCGAACCCCCACGACAAATTGGTGCCAGCGGAGGGCCAGTAATTCTGACGATTACAGCGATTTCTGGAGATAAATTTCTACTGAACCAGTCGCCATCTTGTGACTAGGCCTGCCGAGAAGGGTAACGCTCGACCTAGCCAGCCAGCTACCCCCTCACGTCTACCAGCCTCTACATTATTCACTGGTCAGTCTCCTTGTATTAGTGTTTATCTGCTTATTTGCATCACTCCGGAGGGGTTGACCCGAGTTTGCAAAGTAAGCCAAACTACTAAGCAAGTCTGTGGTGGGGGAGTCAGCCAGCCTAGCCTTACACCATTCCAGCCTTGCCTGCCAAGGCAGCTTTCCACCCCTGCTGTGCTCATCGTTAGAAGTTATCAAGCCATTCTGTGTGAAGGGTTAAGCCAAGCCAGCCAGCAACTAACCCAGGTGACTAACCGAGGTGACTAACCCAGTACTCAAGCAAGCCACGTGGGTACAGTCTTTCTCATCACTTTGTGCTTCAAGCTCCAAGCCATTCTGAGTGTTTTCTTCATCCCTGTGGTGTTGTGGTATTTCGTGGGTTTGTTTTAAGCCAGCCCGGTTTAGAGTGTTTTCGTGCCTAAGTGAGGGTGTCCCCAGTGAGGCTTACGCCGTTCATCCCATAGGCCCAGTTACCACGCGGTCTCGCCACCGTTGCCTCAGCCTGCCTCAGCCGCCTCACTCAACCTCTACCACTGTTATTGTACCCTTACTACTGGTTCTAGCACCATATTTTAAGGACCACATAGGGGGTAAAGAGCCAAAGTGTGTTTTTCGTCAGTGGCGCCATCGTTAAAAGCCTCCTGTGTGAGTCCATCATCGATTTAAGCGCAAATTCGAAATTCTTCGAGTGTGGAGAGAAGTCAGCTATCGCAGCCAGCCACAAGACGATAGCAAGCATCCTCCAACCTTCCACCTCATTCTTCACCAAGTCGCTACAGTGATAATATTTTTTTCATAGAGAAATTTGCGAGCGTTGAGACATTTCTTTTTGTGTTTCCAGTGATTTTTCTTAGTGACATTCAGTAACTCTCGATTAGACTCAGTGTTTATTATATACTGTTTGCAATATTTTTTTCTCTTCTTAATTCAGTGTTAATTTTCGTGCATTATTTCATGTCTGTTGTGTTGTGCTTCTATTTTTTTATATACTTGAAGTAAGTACCTTAGTGATTTTTCCTTGTTGTGTGCAGCATATAAGCAGTATAGAACTTGTGTTTACACTTCAGAATTACCTTGTGTTCACAGTATTGCAGTGAAGTAATTCAGCAATTTATTACCTTGTATTCTGCATCACAACTCAATGTTGTCTGTTATATTTTCCTCCCAGTATTTGTGTATTCTTGTTTTGTTCCCTCTGTGTGTTGAACATTGTGTTCATATTCTTTTCATTTAGCCAGTGTCTAATTTGCCTTATCTCCACAGACAATAGTGCCATTGTTTTGTTCAAGCAAGACAATTATTTTACAAATTTTTCACACATCAAGTTTCATTGCAAGAAAATTCTAGTATTGTGTTTATATTGATGTGTTGTGTTCTGCATCTGTGTTTTTGCACCTATTATTTTTCATATTTCATTGAACAAATTCACTCTTAGTGCAATTTTTAAGTTGTTCATTTAAAGTAAATTGTTCTTTTGCTTGTTCAGTAAGTGTTGCTTGAGCTGCAGTTAAGAGTTAAAGTGTTCACTCAGTTCATTCCTTGATATATTTTCTTGTAAACTGTATTTTCTTGTGTGTGTAATTTTTTTTATTATTGCACATTGACTCATTTTGCAATAATTATTGTGCAAACATTGTGTCATTAAAATTTTTCTTGCAGAAATTTTAAGTAGTTTTGTGCAGTACTTTTGATTAGCAATTATTTGCAATATTGCTACAGTTTATTTCAGTGCAGTTTCATATGCTTTTTTCTGTGCATAATATTTTATTCTTTGTGTGTCATTTTATTTTATTTTTAGTGAATTGTTTTCCCAGTTTGTCTTAATTTTGCACAAACTTCATTGAGTCCATTTTAACATTTTCGATTGTTTTATCAATTATTGTTGAATTTCCCTATTGCATTGAGAGTAAAGACAACTCACTGTGCCATTAACTCATTTTAAAGTAAAGTTGAGCAAATTAGATTTGAGTAAAGTACAATTTCTCTTGATTTTCAAAGTGTTGCTTATTCAGTTGAATATTTTCTTTTGTTAGTGTGAGTGTCCTTGCTTACAGTGTGACCTGTCAATTTTTTATTTACTTATGCAAAATAGTTAAGCAATTTCTTCCCGTTTAAGCTTACTGTGTCATATATTCTCTTTATTTCTTGCTTTATGTCCTTGAGTAAGTTCTCTGAGAAGATGTCCCAGTCACATTTGAATGTTCACTTAGTGCATCATGCCAGTCAAGGTCAATATAAATCAGTCCTCAGTGCCAATATTCCCTTACTGACTGAAAGACAATACCTAGCCCCTGAGCAATGTGTTTGTTCTCACAGTTTGTATCTGAGATTTGTTAAAGTGCTGCGAAATGTGAAGTTCAGATTAAGTTCCTATAGATTCGTTCATTACTTATTAACGTAGCCAAGCGGTCAGGCACTAGTAACTCTGTCACTCCCATCTGTGTTCCACATACACCTTCAGATATGCAAGATAGTGTTCCATTGCCTCAAGTGTCCGAGGACACTCAGACTGCCTTGAGTGCTCAGCCTATCCCTGCAATGTCTGCTAGTCCAAGTAGTAGTTTCTCCACAGGGGACGCCTTGTCGGAAAACGATTACTTGAAACTAGTAATGCCATCTCTTGTTGATGTCACATGCCGTCTGCAGAAAGACGTCTCTGTTGCGGCTAGTGCTCTCACTTGAGTGTTATTGTTGTCCCTTGTGTTCCAGATGGTGATCCCATCCTAGCTGACAGTAATCAGTGCAGTGTAAGAAGTTATTTCTCGAGTAACTTTCACATGTTGTTAACGTTTGTAAGTGTAGTTTCTTTATAGTTGATACCTTGTGTCACTGTGTGTGACTCAGATTGAATATCAGCATTGTTGACCGTATTCATTTCCTTTCCCTTGGATTGCAGTGAGAGATAGTAGATTCGTTCTCCCTTGCTCATATTGCGTGTTATAGCGTTATTTTTTTCAACTGGGGAGAGTCATCCACTCCACCGAGTTTGTTCATTCCTCCAGTAAGAAAGAACCGATCCCTTGTGTTCTGGTGTGATTCGATTCCTGCTCCAGGAAGATCTTATTCTGACTGTGAAGCCACCAGCACCCATTAGTGACTTTGTAATGAGCCAAGAATTACTGTATCGAACAGCCGAGTTGGGTACTCCAAGTAGAAGAGTATACCAGTTAGTAATTCCACAGTCGCTAGTGAATGTAGCTCTACAGCTGGTTCACGATGCACCAGGTGTTGCACACCCTGGTATGGATCGTTCTGTGAAACAAGCCAGAATGAAGTACTTTTGGCCACGTATGGCAACTGACATTTCAGAGTATGTTAAGAAATGTAGTGTTTGTATG
Organism: Cherax quadricarinatus; assembly: GCF_038502225.1. Lineage (NCBI taxonomy): Eukaryota > Metazoa > Arthropoda > Malacostraca > Decapoda > Parastacidae > Cherax > Cherax quadricarinatus. The sequence continues at coordinate 19,306,780 of NC_091329.1, forward strand.
CAACATAAAGGAAATGTCAATGGTCCTAATCCAATCCAGGTGTACCCAACCACTAGCGAACCGTGGGAAAGAGTTGCCCTTGATTTGTTAACCAATTTTAAATGTTCCCTCCAAGGCAACAAACGTGTGTGTTATGGTAAACCATTTCACCAGATATTATGAGTTAGTTCCTATTGCAGATAAGACTGCTGAGACAGTAGCTAAAGCGTTTAAAGAACGCATTATCTGCAGGCATACCACCCCTAAGTCCTTAGTAACAGATAATGGAGGTGAATTCTGTAATGAGATTCTTGAAAATTTGTGTGCTTTGTACAAGATCTCTAAATCCACCATTGTTCCTCATCATCCTGCCAGCAATGGGTTAGCTGAACGAACCAATAAGAAAGTACTTGATGTCTTGAGAGCCACTATCAACCCCAATAGTGAAACTTGGGATGAAGTTATACCAGATGTTCAATGTGCCATAAATTCTGCTTACAATGCTTCCATAGGTGATACTCCACATTATGCATTGTATGGTGTAGACAAGCGTTTACCCTATGAGTTGTTATATTCCACTCCGAAACCCAATTACAACCCTGATGATTTCATAGCAACTCGTACCAGCATAGCTCAGAGTGTTGTTAGAAGAATCCGTGAAACACTTCAAAAATCAACAGCAGAATTTACTAGAGTAACTAATAGCCGTGCTAAGCCATCAAAAGTTAAAGTAGGTTCAAGAGTAATGCTGACAAATTTCAACAAAACATCCGCAATGCCTAAGCTCGATCAAAAGTTTGTTGGCCCTTATCGAGTTGTTAATCATATCACTGGCAATAAGTATAAGGTTAGAGAAATTAGTACTGGTAAGTACAAAGAATCGCATTTAGATCATATGAAATTAGTATGCGATGTTGATGATGTTGCTACCCAGACTAATGTGACAGATGCTGACAATCCTCTTGACTCTGTACCCTCTACCTCAAATACTCAGTCAGATATTCAACCTGAATGTCGTTACTCCTTGCATACTCGACAAGTAATGAGAAACCCACAAGTATCTTTTGTAGATACTCATTCAGATTGTCCTCAGTCAAGGCATGTGTTAGCCATTGCAGAGGAATTCGATCCTCCCAGAGATGATAACCATTCTGCATATGTAAACCTCACCCTCGCAGAATTGGGTTTAAATGTACATAGTCTGTATAATTGATGACCGAGATGAAGGAAATTGTCAACTGTGTGTTTTGTTATTAACTGATCAGTTTTTCAGAGTTTTTTTTTATTTTAGTGTTCACGTTCCCTCCATATTCTCAGAATTTGACAGTAATGATCTGAGTGCACCAGATCGCCTTTGCTGTTAATTTCACCTTGTGTATATATATATATATATATATATATATATATATATATATATATATATATATATATATATATATAATTCTTCCTCAGAATCCGTAGAGTGCATGAATACAGATCGATCGATCAATTCCATCCATATTGTACAATGATTTGTTCTTATAAGTCGTAATGCATTACAATGAAACTCATTACATTAAAAGTGATTACGTTAACACCCATTACGTAAAACTCATTATGATACCATTAGTTCTAAGTTATATATGTCTTTGTTATTGTATAGAATCAGCCCAGAACCACCTGCCTGTTCAGCCTATAGCATAGTAGTGTATGTCGAGACGACATACGTAACATTACCGAGCTGTCAGCATAGTTGCTGAATCCCCTTACATGTGTTGTATAGATTAACTGAGCATTATAGTACCATCCATGTGCTTTATATAGAAGATCCCTAGGCCTGTGACTGTATGACGTCACGGGATACAGCATGAGTGAGAGGCGCTGCCTCGTCCTCACTCCGCGTTTAGACATACGAAGGCAAGCAGGCAGGCCTGGGCTCCCATCCACAGTCTGACAATATATTTCGTTACCATCCAACAAGTGAGTTTACCTTATCCATCATATCTCCTTCCGAACCTCCACGACAGTGTGACACCTGAGACACAGTCTCCACATGGTGGGTCCGAGCATGGTGTGACACCTGAGACACAGTCTCCACATGGTGGGTCTGAGTGTGGAGTGACACCTGAGACACAGTCTCCACATGGTGGGCCTGAGCGTGGTGTGACACCTGAGACGGTCTCCACATGGTGGGCCTGAGCATGGTGTGACACCTGAGACAGTCTCCACATGGTGGGCCTGAGCGTGGTGTGACACCTGAGACACAGTCTCCACATTGTGGGCCTGAGCGTGGTGTGACACCTGAGACACAGTCTCCACATGGTGGGCCTGAGCGTGGTGTGACACCTGAGACACAGTCTCCACATGGTGGGTCTGAGCGTGGTGTGACACCTGAGACACAGTCTCCACATGGTGGGTCTGAGCGTGGAGTGACACCTGAGACAGTCTCCACATGGTGGGCCTGAGCGTGGTGTGACATCTGAGACACAGTCCCCACATGGTGGGTCTGAGCGTGGTGTGACACCTGAGACACAGTCTCCACATGGTGGGTCTGAGCGTGGAGTGACACCTGAGAGACAGTCTCCACATGGTGAGCCTGAGCGTGGTGTGACACCTGAGAGACAGTCTCCACATGGTGGGCCTGAGCGTGGTGTGACACCTGAGAGACAGTCTCCACATGGTGGGCCTGAGCGTGGAGTGACACCTGAGACACAGTCTCCACATGGTGGGCCTGAGCGTGGTGTGACACCTGAGAGACAGTCTCCACATGGTGGGCCTGAGCGTGGTGTGACACCTGAGAGACAGTCTCCACATGGTGAGCCTGAGCGTGGTGTCCCCCAGGATGCGTAGCTTCTGTAGCTGTCGTTTTGTACACTGGTTCTTTTAATGTCTTCGTTTGTTTCTTATTCCCTCCCTCAGCTGTGAACTCTCTTGTAATGTTCTGTCACAGTCAAGGTACACATGAACTGACCCTTTCCCTCAACACTGATTTCCATCCCAGGTTCTAGTCTTGTCATTTCTGATGCAAGGATCACTTTGACCTGTTCATATTTTGTCTGAGTACTTCCCAAGTCTCTGAAAATTTGCCACCTCATGCACCTCAGCCTCACCACCTGTTTGTTCAGTGATGTTATAAATCTCCCTGTTATCCACTACCAATATCTCATCAGTTGTCGTTTCTTCAGCGTCCCCAAGACCATCGATATAATCAACGACCTCCTCTCCTCCTCCCATTATTTTTCCCTCCAGAATTCATTGTCTTTTGTTATCATTTCCTCTGCTGCTGCTGCTGCTGCTGCTGCTGCGCGCGCGTGTGTGTGTGTGTGTGTGTGTGTGTGTGTGTGTGTGTGTGTGTGTGTGTGTGTGTGTGTGTGTGTGTGTGTGTGTGTGTGTTATTATGCTTGTGATGGTAGTTGTGGTAATGTTGGTAGTCGTTGAAGTAGTAGTAGGTCTGGGACTGGTGGTGTAGGTAAATATTTACAGTGAGGGAAGAAGACTATTAGTCTAGTCATTCTATGAACAAAATGGTGTTACCTTGATTTAATTTCCAAGAAAGAAAGATCTGGCACTTGCACACTTCTAGTCTCGTAATAAAATATCAGAAATCAACATTCATGCATGCTGTACTAAGGCCGCCATTTTAGAAAATGGTGGTTATTCTGGCGTTTTTGTGTCATAACTAGAATGGTTATAAATAGCAAAAAATATTTTAAACAAAAATTATAGTCCACTAAAAGGTAACTATTTTTTTTTATCTTATCCATTTTTATCGTAAGTACAACGCGAACTAAGTTACAGCTGAAATAAAAACTGCATTTTCTACGAATTTCAATTTTCCTTAAAAACAAAAGATTTTTGAGGTGTAAAAGGTGGGAATCTGTTATTAACCAATGATCTGTTCTCCTGGGAGACTTCTGACTACCGAACTAATTGGTTTTGTTGGCTACCCTCTCAAGTTCAGTTAAAGGTTCAACATTGACATCTGCATTATTCAATACAAATGGAAAAATTTTCCTTGAATAACAGATTAATCACGAACAGTTGCACAATTCGGGTAAATGTCTTCCTCTGCATGAGGGTCACATGAAGCATGTGAGTTGACAGGATCAGTCAAGTGCCTGGATCCATATCTTCTACACAAGTACACTGTCAGACCACTGTAAGTAGGGTTCTTGATATCTTCAAGATTTTACTGGTATTAATTTCCATCTTAAATATAGAAGACAGAGATTCAGACTAGCACAACTTTCTGCCTTTGGTCAACCTACTCCTTCCCTTCTCCTGATAGTCCTAAATAAAGTCACTCATATTGACAGCGAGCTTCAGTGATAATTAAATACTTAGAAGTACTAATTCGACATTGACTTCGTATCCCCATTCATCTCCACGTTGGTTACAGTAATTGTTGATTCGCACATTGCATAAGTTGTGACACTGAATACATTACGAGGTCTGGTTTTTTGGAAGTTTTGTATTTTGTGGTATTGGCTCTGCGCAGAATGAACAGTTTTTTTTAAGGCAGATGTTGTAGCTCCTGATCTTAAATATTCTGTAGATGAGCCTGGCTGATCTTCAGTACATGTTCTCTTAATAGCCTTGATATTTGGTTTAGCGAAAGTAAAATACCATCGTTATAGGCACAAAATCGTGTAGATTTTTGATAAATTTAAATTCGTAAAAATTGCGACTATTATTTCAGTTGTAGCTCGGAATGACCAAAATTGTTTTTCTTTTACTCCTCTATAATATTTGTTAAAACATTTTGTACTGTTTTCAACCGTTTAAGAATTATTACAGGAAAACGCAAAAATAGACCGCCATTTTCTAAGATGGCTACCTTATTATATATATATATATATATATATATATATATATATATATATATATATATATATATATATATATATATGTCGTGCCGAATAGGCAGAACTTGCGATCTTGGCTTAAATAGCAACGCTTATCTTGCCATGTAGGACAAGTGAAAATTTGTGTATGCAATAATTTCGTCAAAATCATTCTGAACCTAACGAAAAAATTACATTTCACAGTGTTTGTTTAGTATTAAATTATTGTAAATAAATCTAAAATATATTTAGTTGGGTTAAGCTAAAATAAATTGTTCTTGTTATAATAAGGTTAGGTAAGTTTTCTACGATTCGTTTGGAGTAAAATTAAAAAACTTTACAATAACATTAATGAAAAAAAATATATCTTTAAACATATAAGAGAAAATTTTAGAAAGGACTTAATTTTGAATTAGTTCTTGCTAATTGACCAGTTTTACATATTCGGCACGACATATATATATAGGTATTTATTTATTTATATATTAGTGTGTGTGTAATGCCGTGTCGAATAGGTAAAACTGGTCAGTTAGCAAGAACTAATTCAAAATTAAGCCTTTTCTAAAATTTTCTCTTATAGGTTTGAAGATATATTTTTTTCATTTATGTTAATATAAAAACTAATATTTTTGTACCAAAAGAACCTTAGAAAACTTACCTAATCTTATTATAACAAGCAAAATTTAATTTAGCCTAATCCAACTAAATATATTTTAGATAAGTTTACAATAATTCATTAATAAACGAACACAGTGAAATATACATTTTTCGTTAGGTTCAGAATGATTTTCGCGAAATTATTGCATACACAAATTTTCGCTTGCCTTATCCGGCAAGAAGAACGTTGCTATTTAAACCAAAATCGCAATTCTTACCTATTCGGCACGAGCTTTTGGTCATCTGTCCACCCATTTAAAAATTAAGGTTATAATTATAACCATTTCTGAAGGCCTTCGGTAATGCATCTACTACAAGTGGTAACGATGATAACAGAAAGATGACTACAGCGATGGCACTGATGATGACAGTGAATTACAATCACGTTTACACACACACACACACACACACACACACACACACACACACACACACACACAGGGAAGGCACTATAATATATCAGGGAATACCTGTCAGGAAGATAGCAGCGAGTCATGGTCCGAGGCGAGATGGCAGAGTGGGCGCCTGTGACGAGTGGGGTTCCACAGGGGTCAGTCCTAGGACCGGTGCTGTTTCTGGTATTCGTGAACGACTTGACGGAAGGAATAGACTCCGAAGTGTCCCTGTTTACAGATGATGTGAAGTTGATGAGAAGGATTCAATCGGACGAGTGCCAGGCAGAACTACAAAGTGATCTGGACAGGCTGCAGGCCTGGTTCAGCAATTGGCTCCTGGAGTTCAACCTCACCAATTGCAAAGTAATGAAGATTGGGGAAGGGCAAAGAAGACCGCAGACGGAGTACAGTCTAGGGGGTCAGAGACTACAAACCTCACTCAAGGAAAATGATCTTGGGGTGAGTATAACACCAGGCACATCTCCTGAAGCGCACATCAACCAAATAACTGCTGCAGCATATGGGCGCCTAGCAAACCTCAGAACAGCATTCCGACAACTTAATAAGGAATCGTTCAGGACCCTGTACACCGTGTACGTTAGGCCCATATTGGAGTATGCGGCACCGGTTTGGAACCCACATCTAGCCAAGTACGTAAAGAAACTAGAGAAAGTGCAAAGGTTTGCAACAAGACTAGTCCCAGAGCTAAGGGGTATGTCCTACGAGGAGAGGTTAAGGGAAATCGACCTGACGACACTGGAGGACAGGAGAGATAGGGGGGACATGATAACAACGTATATAATACTGAGAGAAGTTGACAAGGTGGACAGATAGAATGTTCCAGAGATGGAACACAGCAACAAGGGGACACAGTTGGAAATTGAAGACACAGACGAATCAAAGGGATATCAGGAAGTATTTCTTCAGTCACAGAGTTGTCAGGAAGTGGAATAGTTTGGGAAGCGATGTAGTGGAGGCAGGATCCATTCATAGCTTTAAGCAGAGATATGATTAAGCTCATGGTTCAGGGAGAGTGGCCCAGTAGCGACCAGTGAAGAGGCGGGGCCAGGAGCTATGACTCGACCCCTGCAACCACAACTAGGTGAATAACACACACACACTCTCACACACACACACACACACACACACACACACACACACACACACACACACACACACACACACACACACACACACACACACACACACAAACGCGCGCGCACCCACACACACACACACACACACACACACACACACACACACACACACACACACACACACACACACACACACAACGCTTTCATTAAAGGCGTGTATGAGAGTACACATGAATGTATAACACATCTATTAAAGGACGAATATCCGTATGTACACACGAACACATACAGAGGCGTGAGTTTCTCTGTGACAGAGAATGAGATCTGTCAAGAGGCTGCAGATTGTATGGTGATGGTTGAGGTGGCAGGTGTAGAGGGTGTTGGAGAGTCCTTGCTGAGAGGGGGATGGGGACACTTCAGGGGGGCCACACACCAAACTTGTCCCTGAGGAGACTCCCTCTTACGCTCTACCCATAGTTTGAAACCTATCCTTTACCTTAATCTGTTTTCCTACTATTTATTTTGCACATGCGTATATAAACATAATGATGTGTCAGAGTATTGGTATCGGCGAAAAAACGGTCGATACCTGCCGATACTTTTTAAAATATTAATATCACATATGTGCTTAAAACTATAACCTTTAATTAACACTCTACCTTTAATTAACACTCTACCTTTAATTAACACTCAACCTTTAATTAACACTCTACCTTTAATTAACACTCTACCTCAGTATTGTTAGTTATCCCCTCCTTCCCTGCCCCCCCCCCCTGACACACACAAGGAGTCGTTCAAGACTGTACACCGTGTACGTCAGGCCTATATTGGAGTATGCAGCACCAGTATGGAACCCACACCTGGTCAAACACGTCAAGAAATTAGAGAAAGTGCAAAGATTTGCAACAAGACTAGTCCCGGAGCTGAGGGGGTTGTTTTACTGGGAGAGGTTAAGGGAACTCAACCTGACAACACTGAAGAACAGGAGGGATGGGGAGACATGATAACGACATATAAAATACTAATTGGAATTGACAAGGTGGATAGGAACAGAATGTTGCAGAGAGGGGACACAGCAACAAGGTGTCACAACTGGAAGTTGAAGACTCAGATGAGTCCCAGGGATGTTAGGAAGTACTTCTTCAGAGTTGTTAGGAAGTGGAACAATCTGGAGAGTGATGTAGTGGAGGCAGGATCAATACACAGCTTTAAGAAGATGTATGATAAAACTCATAGAGCAGGAGTGGACCTAGTTGCGACCAGGATTAGGTGAGTATACACACACACACACACACACACACACACACACACACACACACACACACACACACACACACACACACACACACACACACACAGAAGCGATGTAGTGGAGGCAGGATCCATACATAGCTTTAAGCAGAGGTATGATAAAGCTCACGGCTCAGGGAGAGTGACCTAGTAGCGATCAGTGAAGAGGCGGGGCCAGGAGCTCGGACTCGACCCCCGCAACCTCAACTAGGTGAGTACACACACACACACACACATACACTATCGACAAGTGCATTTGACAACTAGTAACTAACACGAAAGGCCAAGTAACGAGTAATGACATTTTCCTCTAAGAGAAATTAGGTAATTTAATATTTAACCTTCTTGTGTTATTTATTACCCATTGTGCAATAAGTATTCTTTTATATGTTGAACATAGTTACTGTAATTTGTAACAAAAAAATATAAAGAAAGTTTCGGTATCGTCTGAAAACTGGATAATTGGCAAAAAATTTGGCATTGTTCCATTTCTAATATATATATATTGACTGTATATAGCTCCAAGAGAAGAAAAGTAAATGAAATGCGAAGGTAAATAAGAGAGACTGAATATTATTCTAGGGCACTATATTAGTTTTAATAAGCCAGCACCATGAAGGGCCCTTCAGTTGGTCAAGAAATGAATGGAAGCTGCCTCGGGTTTCCGAGCGCCTGAGCTTATTAAAGAGGGTGCAGGAGGCAAGGAGGGGCGCTAGGGATTATCCTGAGCTTGCCCTTTAGCCTAAGTGAGATCAAGGCTTCCACAGCGACTAAGGTTTCTGAATGAGAAGGGGCAAGAAATGGGACCTGAGAGGCGAGAAAACCCTAAGGGCCCTACAGCCACCTGTGGCAGTCTGGCAGGAGGAGAATTCTGCCCTCGCCAGCTGCCACTGTTTGCCTGTCGTTTTGTTTGGTTTGTTTGTAGTGATGAGTGTGTGCGTGTGTGGGGGAGCCCCTAAAGAGATTCCTATGGGCGGCACCGCAGGCAGGAGGGAGAGCATGAAGGCTTTGTTACCTCAAGTGTCTGGGGCCCTCAGGATGGTTGTGGCAGCTAGAGTGTCTGCTGGAGTGTTTGGGGTCCTGATGATGGTGGTGGTGGCTGCTGGAGTGTTTGACGGAGTGTCTGGTACCCTCAGGATGGTTGTGTCAACTAGTGTGTCAGATGGAATGTTTGGGGTCCTGGTGATGGTGATGATGACTGCTGGATTGGCTTCTGGAGTATCTGAGTGTTATCTGGAGTGTTAGGGGTCCTTGTGATTGTGGCTGCTGGAATGTTTGCTGTAGTGTCTGCCGGAGTGTCTGGTACCCTGAGGATGGTTCTGGTAGCTAGAATGTCTGCTGGAGTGTTTGGGGTCCTGGTAATGATTATGGTGGCTGCTGGAGTGTCTGGGGTCTTGATAGTAGTTGCTGGAATGTCTGCTGGAGTGTCTAAGGTTGTGATGATTGTTGTAGCTGCTGGAGTGTCTGCCGGAGTTCTGGAAACCTGTTCGTGGTGGTCGTGTCTGTTGGAGTGGCTAGGGTTCTGATGGTGAGTGTGTCTGCTGGCGTGGCTGTTATATTTGGTGTGATTGTTAGATTGGGTATGGATGGTGCTGGGGTTGTAAGGGAGGTGATGGGATTATGATGGTGAGGGGGTGCTAGAGTTGTGATGGTGAGGGTGGTGGAGGAGTTATGATAGTGAGGGTAGTGCAGGAGTTGTGATAGTGAGGGTTATGGTAAAGGTTGTTACAGTAAGGGTTGTGATGGTGAGGGTTGTGATGGTGAGGGTTGTGAGGGTTGTGGGGGTGAGGGTTGTGATGGTGAGAGTTGTGACGGTGATGGTTGTGACGGTGAGGAGTTGTGATAGTGAGGGTTGTGATGGTTGTGATAGTGAAGGATGTGACGGTGAGGCTTGTGACGGTGAGGCTTGTGACGGTGAGGCTTGTGATGGTGAGGCTTGTGATGGTGAGGCTTATGACGGTGAGGCTTGTGACGGTGAGAGTAGTGATGGTGAGGGTTGTGATGGTGAGGGTTGTGATGGTGAGGGTAGTAATGGTGAGGGTTATGATGGTGAGGGTTGTGATGGTGAGGGTTGTGATGGTGAGGGTTGTGATGGTGAGGGTAGTAATGGTGAGGGTTGTGATGGTGAGGGTTGTGATGGTGAGGGTTGTGCTGAAGGGTTCAACATACATCTCTCACTAGTGCAGTAACATCTTAGACAATATTCAATACTTGCGAAGCGTTGAGTCTCTGTCTGTCTGTCTCTCTCTCTCTCTCTCTCTCTCTCTCTCTCTCTCTCTCTCTCTCTCTCTCTCTCTCTCTCTCTCTCTCTCTCTCTCTCTCTCTGACCAAAGTAAATATAATGCAGTTTACCAAAGATCAAGTAAAGGATGGATGTTAGCGTGTATTTATGCACGTTGTTGCTATTTTCGTGGAGATGCGGTAAATAACTAGGGGTCATAGCGCCGGGAGAATGAAAATTAGGGCTGATCTCTTTTGATTTGAGGAAAGGAAGGGTAGCTCCAGCTCCTGCTCCTTGGATGACGAGGCCTTCATTTTGTAGAAGTAATGTGACACTTAACGTGGAGTAGTGAGTAACTTAACACAAACACTGATATCGTAAGTAACCAGAACCATGAGTAGTGGAGGAGGAGGAGGAGAAAGATGAGCGGAAGTGGTAGGAGGAAAGTGAGGAGAAGAGAGGTAGGTAGATAGGAGATTTAGCCTCTGGAGGAAGTTGAGGGGAGAAGAGGAGGACGGAAGACGGAAAAGAAGGGGTTGGAGGGTGAGTAAAGTAGGGACGATATATACAGATGCTGAAAAACGGTAAGAAGGTAATGGACCAAGACACCAGTATAATGCAATCCTTTCTTGATAACGTTTCTCACACACAGTGAACTTTACCAAGTCAGATTTTTGGTTACATGATGAAGCTCAGTGTATTGGCGAGGGCGAAACGTTGTCAATAAAGGACCGCATTATACTACATTGTGTCTTGATTTATCTTGTCGGTATTTTATTTCATTTCTCTCCAAGAAGACAATGCAGGGAAGTCTTTTTTGGCACAACGTTTCGGCCACTGGAAGAGTGGAGGTAATCTTTATCGAGCACTTAAATGAACAAAGGCAAGAAGGGGAGAAAGAGAGAGAAAGAGATAAGAGAGGGGGAGGAGAGAATTATTGGAGAGGGGAAGGTGGGGGATGCTGAGTGACGGTAAAGAGGAAGAAGGGGAAGATGCGAGAGGGGATGGAGAGGGAGATGAGTGATGGGGGGAGTGTTATACACGGGGGACAAGGGAAAGGGGGATGAGACTATTTAATCCACTTACCATGCCCAGAGGAATGAGCGAGACTTCCTCCTCCCCTTTATCCCTAGATAGACCAATTATTAACCACTTGTTAATTAACTCTTAACTTACTGGTTGGTGTGAAGGCTTCTCATCAACTGTTTCCTAGACAACTGGGGGATACTGTGTAAATTGGTAAGAAAGTAAATTACCACTTTGTATTTCATTTTTTTTCACCAAAACTCTTGTTTAATCACAGCCGAGGGTCTACACCCCTACTCTCTCTGCCTTCTCTCACACCCACACCCCGGTCTAGCTTTACGAATAATAGGCGAGAAGTAAATAATGAAAGTGAATGTCGTAGGAATGAAGTTAGAAGCCTACCATCACCGTAGATAAGCATGGTCCCGAAGGCAAGCATCATCTTATTAATGAAAATAAGATACATATAATTCATTATCCTCAGTTTGCTTGGAACAGATAAGACAATTGTAGATAGAAATATAGATGTACTCCTGTTAGCCCTTGTTTGGAGCCTAGTTCCAAGGCCTTTCATGAATACATATACTCTTTCCCTACCGTCCACACAATGGAGATGGGGTTCCCGCTTCGGCTGTAAAATCTAAAAGTCTAAAATCCTACATTTAAGTAATTAGATACTCAACTTTAACTAGTACAATTTTAATGCCTACTGATAATGAGGTACATGGTATAAAATCAAGTGAAGCCTAGCTTGCAACATCACATCCCTTCTTCGTCCTAAAGAGAATAAGTGGTATGAGAATCTCCGCTTTTCTTGAACTCTTAGGGTTATTCCTAAACCTTAACTGTACAAAACCACAATCCTTCACTGTACAGATACATAAGTATCAAAGAAGTTAATTTCCTGTTTTCTATCCAGATGATTTCCATCCATATCTACCTTATTATGATTCTTTCCATAAGCCAAGCATTACTGCTTTATAAACACCAACTCTTCTCCCAGGGCTCTTATCATTCACTGTCCCTGGTTCTATCCCAAGTCAATTTCAGTACCTGGATCCTTCAAACACTCTCGGCCTTCGCTCCTAATAGAGAGGAAAAGAAACACAAAGAGAAACTGCAAAGTTATAAGAAAGGAAGATACAAGGCTTTAATTGCAGTATGGGTTCGTAACACCGGAAGGTTTGTAACATCAGAGTTAGTAGTTTCGGAGGGTCAGTATTTATTTCCTGGTTGACAGGAGCAGCAGGTGTTTGGAGACTTGTCGAAACGTCTCACCCTTGCCCGGGAGTGAACCACGATAGTTGCCATGTAACTATGCAGTCGTTGCCGCTACTTAAACTCCAAGGGCACACATCTAGTCTCAGGTGATCTGTTTTATCATTCAGCTTTTTAACTTATCTCTTTTTCCCCCCTCGAACTTCCTAATATTGGTGGCCACCTAATTTGCCTGAGACATGAAAGCAGGTGTGAATGAAGATACGATATTTGTCAGTGATAGTGTTGGAGCGTTGAGTTTTTATGACGGTGGAAGATAATGTAATGATGATGGTGGAGAATGTTAGAGTGGTCATAATGGAAGATGTAGTAGTGAAGACAGTGGCGGGTTGAATAGTGAAGATGGAAGATGTATTGATAATTATAAAAAAGAATGGATTTCATCCCATAATGCAAATTTAAGAGAAATTTAGAGGAATCATCAATTAATTGGATATATCCACACTCGGGCTAGTGACAAAAAATTAGCCTTCATGTAGAGTCGTAGACAGTAAACTAGAAATTGATATTTCAGTTGCTTTTATCTCTTTGATTGGTCTTTTGTGCCATTCAAATATTTGTTTTATAAAATAACTGGTAATTCGTGGAATATTTATACAATTAGCCATTACTTCCTGTACATGGTGTTCCCCAACAGATGATTTACCAGAAGCTCATTGATAATTTACAAGATTACAGACTCCCAACTGTTTCCCCTCTCTTCCCCCCACACTAAGTTATTCATCTCCTCTGCCTCCCTCTCTACATCTATCTATCCTTCTCTCCCACCTTCCCTTCCTCCTTTCTACCAATCTCCCTTCCCCCCTCTCTCTCTCTCTCTCTGGTAGAAATATAAACAACAGCTACAAAGAAATAACTTCAACATAGCCCTTACCATTGGTCCTTGATGGACCAGTTAAGGAAAGGGAAATGTACGAAACATTTTGCAAAAGAGGATTTTCAACATGATTTATGGAAAAGAAGCGGGATAGGTATGAATGTGTGTGTGTGTGTGTGTGTGTGTGTGTGTGTGTGTGTGTGTGTGTGTGTGCGTGTGCGTGCGTGTGCGCGCGTGTGTGTGTGTGTGTGTGTGCGCGTGTGTGTGTGTGTGCGTCCCACGTAATGGAAAAGACATTGTTTCGAGATTGAGCAAATGGCAGATGGTGTTTCTGTGTAATGGGAAGAACGCATTAACGGAGAGGAATATGGGAGGACAAGACGAAGTGTGAGGGGAAAAGGGGGTTAGTGAGATGGATGGATGGACGGTGAGGAGGGTAAGGAAGAAGAGAGAGAGAAGGAAGAGAACAAAACGGAACGGGAGATAGAGGATTTTAAGTTTTTCCTAGAGTCTAAATTTATTGGTCAACGCCGCTCATCCTGCGAGGGAACATACCACCATAAAAACAGTAAATATTACACCAAATAGTTGGTGCACCGTTGGCATTATCAGTGGCAGCTTTGGTTCCTCCAATAATTCAAGTGTTACTGCTGAAATATAGTACCAGTATGTAAGTCTTTTAAGTCGTGCACTTTTTTTTTTTTTTTTTTTTTTTTTTTTTTTTTTTTTTTTTTTTTTTTTTGCAAAATTCTATGAACTTTAGTATGCATTGTTTGATTATGCATAAAATGTTTTGTGACAACAATTCTATTGTGATCTCTGCTGTAGTCTAGAGGATAGTCCTGGAGAGTGTGTTTATCCTCCTCTGCACACACTTTGCTTTGTCTTCCTTCTCTTGGAATTGCTACATCAATCTTCCACTTACATAGGTAAGCTTAATTCCTTTCCACCACCATTCTCTTTTCTTTTCTCTCTCTCTCCGTCTCTCTCTTTTCCGCCAAACTTTGCTCACCTCCAGGTGTGTAAAATACTTATAACCCACTTCTCGCAACCTGCTTTTATTCTAATCCACATTATTTTTTTAAGTTAATACATTCACCCCGTCCTTTCTTTATACAGCTGTTTATTTAATTGTTGCACTACACCATTCTTAGCTTCAATTTTCTCAGAAATACCTCATTTAATCCCGTTTACTTCTCCCCATTTAAACTCTCCCACATATTTAATTGAATTTGTTTCTCTGTTATTACATCCAACTTCCATTCCTTCATAACGTTGACAGTCATTTCTGTCTCCTCTGCACTACATCTACTCACATTCAGACAAGCAACCTTTAAAATTTCCTCCTTTCTGTTAATTGCAGTAATATTGTTTAAGTATTCTGACTGCAGATGTTGATGAACTAGGAAAAATATTTTCTTTACTTACAAGTAGTGGGGCTGGTAATACTAATATGATTCATTAAAAGCTTGTAATAGTCTAAAGTTTTTTTTTTTTTTGAGACTCGAACTGGGGTACGTGAAAGAGCCTGATTGGTAACGGTAGCCAGTCATTTAACTTGCCTCGGTTCGAGTCTCTGAAAAATCTTTTGGGTGATTAAAATTTTCTGTTGTAAATACAAATACAAAAAATAAATTTAACTTCTTTGGAATATTTGTTTTATAATAAATTTGGTTGCGCCTCTACTATAATGAGACCAATAAACTGAAGGAGACGGTTTTTATTTCTTTTGCAATTATTGAGGATTTGTTTTGCTGTTTCTGGCAACATAGTCAAAATTATGTTTACCAAGACGAATGAGTTGCTTTGCTCTTCTTCTAAACACAGTGTATTCTTCTTTATTATCTCCAGCCTCTCTCTCTCTCTCTCTCTCTCTCTCTCTCTCTCTCTCTCTCTCTCTCTGTCACACACACACACATCTTCCTTCTCTACACATACATGCCTTGCCTCTTGCACACTGTGTTCTCACCCCATCTCCTCTCTTCTCTAATTTCCCCATCTCCTCTTCTCTTTTCCTTCCACCCTTTATTCTCGCCACTTCCCATCTTCCCCACCCCGAATCCCACACCCTGGCCCACTCCTCTAACCTCTCATCCCTTCCCCCCTCTCCAATCGCAACAAATAAACACACACACACATCACATACAGGTTTAAATGCCTCTTAGGTATTTATATATAGTTTTTTTATTTTGAGTGTACACGTCCATGTGAGTGTTCGTGCCTCCGGGAGCTCTGTTTTAATATTTGTGGTCGTGTATATCATAGGCGACGCCGGTGAAAAATGAAGGTGGGCATGATGGAGTGAGGGATGGGAGAAGCATCAGTGTTGTGGCCGGAGCACGATCAGCCAGTGCTGACAGCGGCGTCAGCGGCGCCACTGTAGCCATTATCGTTGTCGTCAGTGTTGCCGTCGTCGTTATCATAACTGTCTACAACGGCAACAGCGTTGTCGTTGTCGTTTTCTGCGTTAGCCTGTTAGTTGTCGTCAGCGTGGTCGTTATCATTGTCTTTGCCATCTGCATGTTCGTTGTAATCATCATCATCATCATCTCCAGCATTATTATAATCGTCTTCGTCATCACTCATCACCTTTATCGTCATTGTCGTCTTTCATCATCATAATCACTACATCATGATCCTCACTATCATCATTATCATCATCATAATCATTACTGATGTGACCTAAGTAACAAGAATTATATTTTGAAATCTAGAACAATGAGTTCAGCGCACGTGCACGCGTGCCTACTTGTGCACGTGCGTGTGTGTGTGCACGCGTGCCTGCTTGTGCACGTGCGTGCGTGTGTGCACGCGTGCCTGCTTGTGCACGTGCGTGTGCGCACGCGTGCCTGCTTGTGCACGTGCGTGTGCGTACGCGTGCCTGCTTGTGCACGCGTGCCTGCTTGTGCACGTGCGTGTGCACGCGTGCCTGCTTGTGCACGTGCGTGTGCGTGTGTGCACGCGTGCCTGCTTGTGCACGTGCGTATGTGTATTTTACCTCTTGTCAAAGACACTTGTCTAGAGATGTGGCCTTTTTCACATTTTTTCTTGCGTGTAATGACCTGTTTGTAGCTACAGGATCAGAGTTATGTTCCTGGTTATCATATATATTTTTTAAAGTATCCAGTGGTTGCAGCACTTATTCCTCCTCTAATTCATTCCACTGCTTAACCACTGTGTGAAGAAAGCATTTATACTATCCTTTCCACTTTTTTATTTCGTCAATTTGCAACTGTAGTCACTTGTTATCCTTATTGCAGGTACTAAGAAATCTTTTTCTATTCTGGTTAAGATTTTATACTTGGTTATCTTGTTTCCTCTTTTCCTCTTATCCAACTTGAGCAACTTAAATAGTTTGAACCTTTCTTCGTAGTTCATATTGAACTCTGGCAGCCATTTTGTGGCCCTTCTCTGAACATTTTCTGGCTTATTTATGCGTTTTTAGGTGTGGACACCACACAGCTGCTGTATATTCCACTTTTGTTGTGATATAAGTTATAAACAACTTCCTTAACACTTTACCATCCATATATTTGAAAGTTATTTTATAGTATACCGGTGTAGCACTTCCTTTATATGATCTTCCGGTGATAGATAGTTTTAACAATTCCTAGATCTCATTCTTTATCTGAGATTTTCGGTATTTTGACACATTGTCTTTATTCATGCGGCCTGATTTTAATTTCTCCCATTTTCATTTTGGTATTTTTACACAATAGATTCCGTCATCCATCTTTCACATTATGTGTACAATGTGTGCAGATCCTCTTGTAAGTATGTTTACAGTCATTTTTATTACTAATTTTACGAAAGATTTTTGCAAACATGTTCATATATTCTTTTTTTTTAATTCTGGTAAATTATTTATATAAATTAGAAATATTATTAGGGAAATACAGACCTTTGTGGCACCCCAATTGTAATGTCCCCCCATGCAGACATTTTTCCTCAAAACTTTTTGCATTCTCTCAAAAAAAGTCTCTCATCCACTCCAATAACCTTGAATTTTCCCTGTATTTTGTAGTTTCCAAATTAGATTTCCAAGGGACTCTATCAGAAGCTTTCTTGAAGTCTAGGTAAGTACAGTGAGCCTCTCTATTGCTTTCCTGAACAATTTCTGTAACCGTCATAATAACTTTACATATTTTATATACATGAATGTTCAAACCGAAAACCAAATTGTTTACCAGTTAGAATGTTGAATCCACTTTAATGGCTTTTTTTTCCAATAACTTTACACTTGTCAACGAAATCTGTCTGTAGTTAAAGGATCTTCCCTGTAACTTTCTTAAAATATAGTCACAATTTGTTCCTTATCTTATATGTTTGCTGTTTACCTTCTTGTAGTGAAATTCTAAAAGTTTTCCAGAGTGGATGACATAACTCATCCACACAGTCTTTCATGACCCAGTGTTTTATTCCGTCTGGTCCTACAGCTTTTTTTCTTATCAGCGTATAGTAATACTTTATTTACTTCCTCTTTAGTTATTACAATATTCTCTAATTCAGCTGTCTGTCTGGAATTAAAATCTGATTAAATAAAAATACTTTCTTTTGTGAACACAGCGAAGCTTTCTCTTTAATACTTCACACTCTTCCTCCTTTTCCTCGGTGATTTTTCCCATCATTTATTCTTTGGATTTTGTCTTAAAATTTAGTTTACTTCGTGAAAGCTTAAAATAAAAGCTTTGGTTCTACCTTGCTCTTATCTACTTTTTTCTTTTCAAATTTTCTTCTCCTCTCCTTATTTTGTGTATTTCTAGCCTTTTGGAATCTCTGATAACTTTCTGCCTGGCCAGCTTCCTATATGAATTCTTTCTTTTCAGAGCTCTCCATCACCTTCCATTAAACTATTCAATATTATTCCATCTTATATTGCTGTTTGAAATTGTTAAATCCCATTTTCATATACACTACAAAATTCTTTGAATGATGTATTTACATTTGTCTTTTGTAATATACTATTCCATTTAATTCTTCTAAAATTTTAGAAGAATTTTAATTTCTTTTCCTATAATCTAATTATTCCGGTTTATGACCTTTTTTCATCTAAGTCAGCTATTGCATACATTATTTCCAGTACAACATGATCACTCTTTACAAGTGGGTTTAAATAGGTTATTTTGGAAACTTCCTCGGCTGTTTGAGTAACCACTAGATCTTATATTGACAGTGTGTTGCTGCCTCTCATAATGACAGGTTTTTATATGCTGATGCATCATAAAAAACTGCCATTTTATTGAGGGAAATATGTTGACCATTTGTTTGTAGTTCTGGCCTCGTTGGCTGTCCAATTTACTTATAGTTAAAATTTCCATGAACAATATTTTTTTCCTCATCATCGTCAGTTTTCATCAATATTTCCCTAAGATATTATGTAATCCTTGTCGTATCCAGCTGTATAATCCTATGGGTTTAGCGCTCCCCCATGATTGTAATAATAATAATAATAATAATTGTCGTATCCAACTCCTCCCTCGCCCAAGTATTATTAAATGGTGACTTATATACATTTACTTAAGAGTTTCTCGTTTTTATTTTGTACTTTTATGCCTAAAAATTTCAACATTTTCAGTATTTTGGATTTCAATTCCCATAACTTGAAGAGTCTGTTACCAATATTGCAAAACCTTTTCCTTTCTTTTCTACTGTGTCTCTCTTCCATCATGAGTTATTTCTGTGATATTCATCCTTATTCAAAATTTTGTTTATGTTAGACGAACTATATTAGACCTCTTCACATTTATAATATCCCTAAACTCTAATCTTTTTAAGATTACTCCATCTATAGTAATGTGGAAAGTCTTTAAAATTTTTATTCTCATTGTTGCCTTTTTTCCCATTACTTTCAAAATGGCTTTCAATTATCTTGGTCTCGTTTCCTTGAAAAATCATTTGATGGGTTTGTATCGCCTTGTATTCTTCCACGCTACTACTCTCATTCATCTTCTTACCAATGTTCGTGAATTCATATATTCACACCCTGTCGTCTTTTCAAAGATCTTGCCCAATTTGCATATCCTAATAACCCTCCAAATCCTTCGTGTTCTTAGCTTTCTTTTAAAGTTCTTCCTTATGTTTACTCTGTGTCAGTAATATTTTCAGTGGCCTATGTTTGTTTTTCTCATATTTCCCAGTGCGCCTACATGCCACAATATGCTCTTGAAAGCCTAAATCCACAAAGCGTTTTATCTGTGTGTGTGTGTGTGTGTGTGTGTGTGTGTGTGTGTGTGTGTGTGTGTGTGTGTGTGTGTGTGTGTGTGTGTGTACTCGCCATTGTGTGCGTCTTGGCTCCCCTGCTTGTTGACTCTTCGTAATGATAATGTGGAGGCTTCGATTCCCTGTTTACCGTGACAGCTACTTACGAAAGGTGGAGCTCATTCTCTCTCTCTCTCTCTCTCTCTCTCTCTCTCTCTCTCTCTCTATCTATCTATCTATCTATCTATCTATCTATCTATCTCCATCTCTCTATCTCTATCTCTCTCTCTCTCTCTCTCTCTCTCTCTCTCTCTCTCTCTCTCTCTCTCTCTCTCTCTCTCCCTTTCCAGGGACTAATTTATCTCTCACATTCCCTCGCCTACATTCTTCCCTTCCCCCTCCCTTCAAATACCATCCCTACTTATGTTTTCTTTTCTCCTCCCCCTCCACTCTTCCCATCCCCCTTCACTTCCCTCTCATTCGCTTTCCCTTCGCATTCCCATTAATTTGCTTTCAATCACTTTATCGCCTCATATCTCTTCAGTTCCGTCCCTCTTCCGTCACACACACTCTTCTCTTACCCCTCTTCGTTCCTTCTTTATCCCTTTTCACTACTACCCCCTTCCATTCTCACTACTTTCTCTTGCCTCCTCTCTGTGATGATGGATATATCGTAACAAAGATTACATTTCTTCTGTGTATGGGATAGACTACAATAGCGTGCAAATTTATTGGGACAGGAGTAAATTTTATGATTATCTTGTATGTCTTAGTCTCCGGCTTAATGTAGTTTGGGTTCTTTTCTTTTCAGAAGAGTTTGCTACCGACTTCCTGCAATCATCCAGCTGTAGTGTTACCCTGCGACTCTCATCAGTGGTACAACAGCTGTTGTTCTGTAAGGCTGTTCCTTCATGCATGCTCAGTGAATGTGGTTTCGCGAAATTCTCTTCTTCAGTTCATGATTACAGCTGAGATTTATGATGGATGTTACACTGAGGAAGTGTGCAAGTATATTGTAGATCTTAAAAAATATGCTGGTTTGAGTATCAGGCAGATCGCCGAAAATTTGAACCTAGCAAAATCCACTGTTGGTTGGATTCTGAAGAGAGAGGTGACGACACTGGTGACTGTGGAGCGCAGTGTCAAGGAAGGCAACACCTCGCTACGATATGATATCAGAAGATTATCAGAGAGAATTAGCTTCAGCTCGCGTAAATGTTGATTCTTCAACTGTTCAATGAAGGTTTCTTGAAGTTGGTAGAACTGCCAGAAGGCCGGTAAAGAAACAATTATTGACTGCTGCTATGAACAAAAGACTGCTGTGGTCACTCGATCATAAAGGATGGACGACAGATGAATGGAGAAATGTTATGTTTTCGGATGAGGCGCATTTTGAAGTACATGGGTACAGATCAGTGGTAATGAGACGAAGCAAATGAGAACCTCTTTGAAATGGACACATTCAACAAGTGCCGAAACACCCATCTAAGATATTTTGGGGTAGTTTTATGGCTAAAGGCCCTGGACGGCTTGTTATTGTTGAGGGAGCGATGAACGGTGACAAATACAAGGCAATCCTGGCAACTCATTTGCTTCCCATTGTGGGTAGAAACTTCCTGATAGAGAAGGCATTTTCCATCAGGATCTTGCTCCATACAACACTTCCAGAAAAATGCTGACATTCTTCAAAGAGAGTGGTCTAAGAGTTCTAAATCGGCCTGGAAAGTCTCCTAACCTCATCCCAATTAAGAATCTATGGGAATTAACCAAACGCAGGATCCCAAAACAGGACTGTTCAACTGTGGAGAAGCTAATTGCTGTTGTTATTAGGGCCTGGTACCATGGCGAAGAATTTGCTAAAATTCATTCAACATTAGTCGATTCTATGCCAAAGCGTGTAGCAGTGCTTATAAAAGCAAAGAGTAGTCATATCTCTTATTAAATCAGTTATTTGTCATATTTCCGTGTTTTCTTCGGATAAACACCTATTTTCCAAATAAATAGCTCATTCCATCACTATCCCAATTAATATGCGCACTACTGTATAATGAAAGATGGTAATTTCCAAGTGATAGTAACTCCAGCTCTGCTGGAACGAAATCTCTGAAAATGTCGTAGCTGATGAATCTTTAATGGAATACTTGACGATATTCTTGTTGCCTCACTGAAGTCTTCCAGCTCAGACTGACACTACTAAAGTCTCTCAGTTCAGGCTGACAGATTTCTCAGCTTTGTATAAGTCTCACCATGCATGATGGAATATGACAGATAAACCTAGCTAGTTTCGTTCCTACTTTGTAACAATCTTAAAACGTAGGGTAGCAGCACACTGCTACCCTACGTAGCAGCGCACTGCTACCCTACGTAGCAGCGCACTGCTACCCTACGTAGCAGCACACTGCTACCCTACGTAGCAGCACACTGATACCCAACGTAGCAGCGCACTGCTACCCAACGTAGCAGCGCACTGCTACCCAACGTAGCAGCACACTGATACCCAACGTAGCAGCACACTGATACCCAACGTAGCAGCACACTGCTACCCTAAGTAGCAGCACACTGATACCCAACGTAGCAGCGCACTGCTACCCAACGTAGCAGCACACTGCTACCCTACGTAGCAGCACACTGCTACCCTACGTAGCAGCGCACTGCTACCCTACGTAGCAGCGCACTGCTACCCAACGTAGCAGCGCACTGCTACACAACGTAGCACACTGCTACCCTACGTAGCAGCGCACTGCTACCCTATGTAGCAGCACACTGCTACCCTACGTAGCAGCACACTGCTACCCTGTGTACTAAAATTTTGCAAAAAAAAAAAAAAAAAAAAAAAAAAAATTATAAAGGCTTTTTAATGCGCTTGTGTGGTCGTCCATAATGTGAAATATATGATGTATGAAATATATGTGCAACACCTGGGCATGTATACAATAAAGATACCCAGGTGTTGTACATGTGTCTTAGCCATCAAATGGTGAGTATTATATACTTTTGATGTAGGGAAATTGGATGGACAGTGTGTAATAGGATTGTGTGGGGGTTGCATTCTGGTGATCGTGACTTCATACTGAGATTAATGAATTGTGGTTGTATACTGATGATTGTTTCACTGAGAGGACAGTATTGTGGTCTGATGATTGTATTTTGTTAAGAGTGGCGTCATACTGAGAGGAAAGTATTGTGGGTTGTATCCTACAACTGTTCTGTATTATCTGATAGTTCATATCCTAGGAAAATCGATACTCTTTTGATAAAGAACACATCTGATAGGCACCTATCAGATAATAGGTACCTGTGTTTTAGTCGACTGTTGTGAGTCGCGTCCTGGAGAAGATGTCCTCAGGTGCGTAACGGAAATCGCCCACATTGCTTGTCCCTCTCAGGAAGTAACTCCGCAGGCAGGTGGATAGTGTATCAGTCTAGTGACCTGCGGACGGAGGATTGAGCCTCCACTAGTTCTTGCGGTTTAGAACCTTTTGTGGGTTTAATTGTTTTTGTTTCGATTGAATTCACCTAGGTTAATAACACTTCGAGGTTAATAACCTTTCGAGGTTAATGACACTTCGAGGATAATAACACTTCGAGGTTAATAATCTTTGAGGTTAATAACACTTCGAAGTTAATACTCCATCGAAGTTGTTGAACTTTCTCTCCTGACTAATACGATTGCATTTCTTAAGAAAGAAAATGTCAATACTTTACAAGGATCTTATGAAGGTAAGTATTGTTAGGTTACAAAGGTCACTGAATCTTTAATCATCTAGTAAAGGTAAGTTTTGTTTACAAAGGTCACTTTATCTTAAATCGTCTAGTGAACAAAAGTTTACTAAGGTCACTGAATCTTATAGTGAAGGTTAGTCTTCATAGTTTACGACGGTCATTCTATCTTAAATCTAGTAAAGGTTAGTCTTACTAGTTGCCAAAGCCAGACATGCAATTATAGCAGCTTCACTGATGGACATTATCTAAACAAGAGTGACCTTGATTGTCGTCTCTCTGAGGTGTTTAGTCTGCGAGGCGTCTGCTCTGTGTGCTGACACTTCACCCCTGCCAAGTGTGTGACTTGCTAAGAATGACATGTAGAGTGTACTGTCACATGTGACCCGAGAAGTCTGACCTGCCAGGTGTGAACTGGTAATTTGTTTAACCTGTTGCAGTGCCACCTGGTAACTATAATCTGTCAAATTTCACTTGTCAAGTGTGTCATGTGGGATATAAGTGTAAGCTGCGGATATATCGACCTACAGTTGTGACCTGTCAACAGTGACCAGAAGACCAGTTAAAGTGAGACCTATAAACATTTTAATGCCTCTTGAGCAGTCAAGCTTTGACCTGTAAAACATAAGTGTGACATGTTGTGTGTGATCTGTAAACTGTGACCTGTTATGTTTGAGGGTGTGACGTCACGCTATAAAGGATTACTAATATAAAAATCTCTAGGTATAGATGAGTTGGGCTGAGGTCTAAGCCTAGTATAGATGAGTAAGTCGGTCTGAGGGCCAGAGCTGATGTAGATGAGTGAGTCGTTGTGAGGTCCTGGTCCAGTATAGATGAACAAATCCATGAAGCTGAACTCTTCTCCAGGCTGAGGGACTGACAACCTCGAACTATTCTATACCTTGTCACTTCTGTTGTCATCAGTCCATTCTCCGTATCTGACTGAAGAAGCCTACCTAATCATCAGTTTGTCGGTATTTAATACCATTTTCAAAACTATCTTCGTATCCCAGTTATCGTAGTTTTGGAACCAGCCCTGCAGCAGTTTTATATTTTACCACAGAGGTGGCTAGTTTATTGTGCAACCTATATCCATCCTGTGGAGGGTAGCGCAAGAGCATATGGATACACAAAAGGCCTAGGAACTAGGCCCAAAAAGGGTTAACAGGAGCACATCTGGATTTATATCTATAGTTCACCAATCTGTTACGAGCAAATTTAGGAAATTTGCCTAATATATCTGCTATCTTACTTTCATTAATTAGATATTTTAACATGTCACCTAAGTTATTATACTGAAACCTCTATATTCTTCAATAAGTGGACAATTAAGCACACAGAGTTCAAGATAGTGACCATAGGGCTGGCCACATACTTGGCATTTGGTTTGATCATCATCTGTGTGTCTCCCAAACTGCCGGAAGTATTTGTAATCATGCCTAAGCCTGGCCACTACAACTTCAGTCAGTCTGTTTACATTGTAAGTTGCTCCATAAACGTACTTATATACGTTCACGTTATCATAGAGGGATATAGATCTACTCAACCTTCTAACTGCATTCCTATAACATCCGATTTCATTATTTACTTCTCTAGTAATATTATTCCTAATGCTAGGCACACATACATCAAAGTTATATTCAACATTTTCCTTCAGAGTACTTTTCTTAGCTAACGTATCAGCTTTATCATGGAGTAATCAAATGTCTGATGGAATCCATAACAATTACACATTAATTCCATTTTTCCGTTTTTTTTGAGTATCTGTACCTGGCTTCACCAGTGAGCATGTTGTTAGTCATTATGTAAATCAAGAGTCTTCAGTAATGACATAGAATCAGCAATAATCATAGAGTCAAGCTCAGTGTCACAAGTTAGCTTTAGGGCCATTACGAAAGCAAACAATTCAGTTTGCAGTGTAGACGCCCAGTTGTTAATTCTTATGCCTAACTTAATAAAGTTCCTATCGTTAGGGTGGTGGCAGTAAAAGCAGATGCAGCTCTGCCAGTAGACTCCTGCTTAGATCCATCACTGTTTTTAACTTGTGATAAACTCCCTGTAGGAAACGTCCCAGCTTCTCAAGAATATGTACATTTGAGACACATGTGCAACATCTGGGTATCTTTATTGTAGACGTTTCGCCATCCAGTGGCTTTATCAATACAAATTCCAGAACATAACTTGAAGACAGGAGAACTATGTACAGAAGATGAGGTAATCAGTCCCTCAACCTAGCAGTAGGTGCGAAGAGCACCGTGGTCGTGGAGATTCTGAAGCAGAAGCAAGGCGCCTGACGCTTATGTAGTAGCGTCAGATGGAAATGGGACGGGTAGCAGACGAGGGCATAGTCATTGGTAGGCGGGATTCCCCAGTGGAAGTAGGTCATACCCAAAGAGATGGGTTAGTTGTAGTAGCAGTTGTCGTAGTCGTGAAGGTTATGTACATGTCCTCAGAATCAAGATTCCATGATGCAGTGTCTGACAGGTTGTACAAGAATGGTATACAATACCGACAAGATGAAATTGAGACACATGTGCAACATCTGGGTATCTTTATTGTAGACGTTTCGCCATCCAGTGGCTTTATCAATACACTGCAACATCATGGAATCTTGATTCTGAGGACATGTACATAACCTTCACGATTACGACAACTGCTACTACAAATAACCCATCTCTTTGGGTTGGACCTACTTCCTTTGGGGAATCCCGTCTGCCAGTGACTATGCCCTCGTCTGCTACCCGTCCCATTTCCACCTGACGCTACTACATAAGCGTCAGGCGCCTTGCTTCTGCTTCAGAATCTCCACAACTACAGTGCTCTTCGCACCTACTGCTAGGCTGAGGGACTGATTACCTCATCTTCTGTACATAGTTCTCCTGTCTTCAAGTTATGTCCTGGAATTTGTATTGATAAAGCCACTGGATGGCGATGCGTCTACAATAAAGATCCCCAGATGTTGCACATGTGTCTCAATTTCATCTTGTCGGTATTGTATACCATTCTTGTACATTATGTACGTTTGATGAGATGAGTGTTGGATGCTGGATCCGCATACTAAACAAGTCTAGAAGCGAAGAATAAAGTCAACACACTGCCAACAATCATTGCTAGATATGTCGAGTACAAATCACCAGAAGCAATATTCACACTGTATAATGCATTTATCACCTCTTCTTTAATATGCTCTCCAATTTTTCACACAGAAATATAAATAATATAAATGATAGAAAGAGAACCCGGAGATGGTGCAGAGAAAGGTTCAAAGCATTTAATCTGTTCTCCCTTAATAAATCAAACTTGAGAGACCTCATTTAAATTACTAATGTATTAAAAACGAAAGAATAATTAATATGGAAAGTTATTCGTTAATGTGAAACAATAGTCTTAATTTACAAGGCACAAGGTGCAACACAAATGTGGGAGAATATTTTAACAGGTATGGAGCACTTGTATTGCCTGCATGGTGAACTTTTTAGTGAAAAACAATCGAGTTCTTTAAAACCAAGCTGGACAAGCACTTTGCATATAACACATTCAGCAAGATGCAGTGCATCAATGCAAGGGCTGTCTGTAGCCATTGAACTATTGAACACTGTTCATGAACTATCCCAGTACGACCAGATGAATATGGAACACCCTGCCAGGATGGTAATCATTTAAAAAAATGTTAGCTTTAGTAAATAGCAGTAGTAACAGCAGCTGTGATAGTAACAGCAGCTGTGATAGTAACAGCAGCTGTGATAGTAACAGCAGCTGTGATAGTAACAGCAGCTGTGATAGTAACAGCAGCTGTGATAGTAGCAGCAGCACAAGCAACAGCAGCAGCAGTAGTAATAGTAGTAGTAGTAGAAGGAGCAGTAGTATATATAGTAGCAGCATCAGCAGTAGTAATAGCAGCAACACCAGTAGTAATAGCAGCATTAGCAACATCAATAGTAATAGTAGCAACAGCAGCAAAAACAGTAGTAATAGTAGCAGTAGCAACATCAGTAGTAATAGCAGCAACAGCAGTAGTAATAGTAGCAGCAGCAGCAGCAGCAGCAACAGGAAGTAGTAATAGTGGCAGCAGCAGCAACAGGAAATAGTAATAGTAGCAGCAGCAGCAACAGCATTAGTAGTATCAGTAGAGGAAACAGTAGTAGTAGCGGTAGTGACAACGGATGCAGCAGTAATACGTCTAGTAGTAGAGAGCTCAACTTTACCTCCTTTGTTTCCTATTAAAAATCCATATGTTTTTCTATATTACTTAGTAATGTCAAAATGAGGTCTGGACAGAGGCAGTGGAGGGCGGGGGAGAAAGTCTTCTGCTATACTAACTTCAAACTGTGTGTACACAAGAGGAACAGGGAATGTACCTAGTTCATATCACACACACACACACACACACACACACACACACACACACACACACACACACACACACACACACACACACACACACACACACCAGCAAGACTGGACTTAGTAGTGCAGATATCGAGGACATCACATATGAAAGACCCCTTGGGGCCAGCGATCATGTGGTTTTAAGCTTCGAATACACAGTAGAGCTACAAGTGGAGGGAGAAGCAAGAAGGCCAGGACGAATGAAGCCAAACTACAAGAAAGGGGACTACACGGGAATGAGGAACTTCCTGAACGGGGTTCAGTGGGACAGAGAACTGGCAGGGAAGCCAGTTAATGAGATGATGGAATATGTAGCAACAATGTGCAAGGAGGCTGAGGAGAGGTTTGTACCCAAGGGTAACAGGATTAATGAAAAAGCCAGGATGAGCCCATGGTTCACCCAAAGGTGCAGGGAGGCAAAAACCAAGTGTGCTAGGGAATGGAAGAAATATAGAAGGCAAAGGACCCAGGAGAATAAGGAGAGCAGTCGTAGAGCCAGAAACGAATATGCACAGATAAGAAGGGAGGCCCAAAGACAATATGAAAACGGCATAGCAGCGAAAGCCAAATCTGATGTGGCTGTTATACAGCCACATCAGGAGGAAAACAACAGTCAAAAACCAGGTAATAAGGCTAAGGAAGGAAGGAGGAGAGACAAGAAATGACCGTGAAGTATGTGAGGAACTCAAACAAGAGATTCAAGGAAGTGTTCACAGAGGAGACAGAAGGGGTTCCAGAAAGACGGAGAGGTGGGGCACACCTCCAAGTGCTGGACACAGTGCACACAACCGAGGAAGAAGTGAAGAGGCTTCTGAGTGAGCTAGATACCTCAAAGGCAATGGGGCCAGATAACATCTCCCCATGGGTATTGAGAGAGGGAGCAGAGGCGCTATGTGTACCCCTAACAACAATATTCAATACATCTATCGAAACGGAGAGTACCTGAGGCATGGAAGACAGCAGATGTAGTCCCAATCTTTAAAAAAGGAGACAGACATGAAGCACTAAACT
The DNA here is from genome assembly GCF_038502225.1 of Cherax quadricarinatus. Lineage (NCBI taxonomy): Eukaryota > Metazoa > Arthropoda > Malacostraca > Decapoda > Parastacidae > Cherax > Cherax quadricarinatus. Next base: position 19,335,681 of record NC_091329.1, read on the forward strand.
ACAGACCAGTGTCACTGACATGTGTGGAGGCCCTCCCTGGTCTCCTCAGTGTTGGAGAGATGGAGGCCCGCCCTCCTCTGCACTTACAAGGGAAGTGTCAGTATGTTTACTTTCTGCTTTTATGAATGGCCGTGTGGGTGCGTGATCATTGTGAATGAGGAATATGGGCAGATCCTACGTTTCCACCAGGAGATATACGACAATGAAAGATGTCACAGTCTCTGTTTGTCAGTACTATATCTGGTGTTCCTGGATGAGGTCCAATGTACGATTTAAAGAATGGGCCTTGAAATGACAAGTTTAGTATGCAAAATCATGGAGAAGGGTGGTGGAACACCTAGAAAGGAATGATCTCATCAACAGCAGCCAACATGGTTTCAGGGATGGGAGATCCTGTGTCACAAACCTACTGGAGTTCTATGACATGGTGAGAGCAGTAAGACAAGAGAGAGAGGGGTGGGTGGATTGCATATTCTTGGACTGCAAGAAGGCGTTTGACACAGTTCCACACAAGAGATTAGTGCAAAAACAGGGATAACAGGGAAGGCACTACAATGGATCAGGGAATACTTGTCAGGAAGACAGCAGCGAGTCATGGTATGTGGCGAGATGTCAGAGTGGGCACCTGTGACCAGTGGGGTCCCACAGGGGTCAGTCCTAGGACCAGTGCTGTGTCTGGTATTTGTGAACGACATGACGGAAGGAATAGACTCTGAGGTGTCCCTGTTTACAGATGACGTGAAGTTGATGAGAAGAATTCACTCGATCGAAGACCAGGCAGAACTACAAAGGGATCTGGACAGGCTGCAGACCTGGTCCAGCAATTGGCTCCTGGAGTTCAACCCCACCAAGTGCAAAGTCATGAAGATTGGGGAAGGGCAAAGAAGACCGCAGATGGAGTACAGTCTAGGTGGCCAGAGACTACAAACCTCACTCAAGGAAAAAGATCTTTGGGTGAGTATAACACCAGGCACATCTCCTGAAGTGCACATCAACCAAATAACGGCTGCAGCATATGGGCGCCTAGCGAACCTCAGAACAGCATTCCGATATCTTAATAAGGAATCGTTCAGGACCCTGTACACCGTGTACGTTAGGCCCATATTGGAGTATACGGCACCAGTTTTGAACCCACACCTAGCCAACCAAGCACGTAAAGAAACTAGAGAAAGTGCAAAGGTTTTCAACAAGACTTGTCCCAGAGCTAAGAGGTATGTCCTACGAGGAGAGGTTAAGGGAAATCAACCTGACGACACTGGAGGACAGGAAAGATAGGGGGGACATGATAACGACATACAAAATACTGAGAGGAATTGACAAGGTGGACAAAGACAGGATGTTCCAGAGATTGGACACAGTAACAAGGGGACACAGTTGGAAGTTGAAGACACAGATGAATCAAAGGGATGTTAGGAAGTATTTCTTCAGCCACAGAGTAGTCAGTAAGTGGAATAGTTTGGGAAGCGATGTAGTGGAGGCAGGATCCATACATAGCTTTAAGCAGACGTATGATAAAGCTAACGGTTCAGGGAGAGTGACCTAGTAGAGATCAGTGAAGAGGCGGGGCCAGGAGCTCGGACTCGACCCCTGCAACCTCAACTGGGTGAGTACACACACACACACGCACACGCACACACACACACACACACACACACACACACACACACACACACACACACACACACACACACACACACACACACACACACACACACACACACGTACTCATATACAACAGGCCTAGTGTCTAATCGACATGTGCCTAGGACAAAATGGTAACACACACATTGGATAAGGATCAGATAAGACTACAAAGGAGTCTGGACAGACTGCACGCCTGGTCCAACAACTGGTTCCTGGAGTTTAACCTCACCAAGTGCAAAGTCATGAAGACTGGAGGTCAGAAAAGACAGTCGGAGTCCAGGCTAGGGGAGCCTAAGGCTGCAAACCTTACTCAAGGAAAAAGGATCTTGTGGTGAGTATCATACCGAGCACTTCGTCTGAGGCACACATGACACAAATAGCTGCTGCAGCATACGGGCGTCTGCCAAACCTACGAATAGCGTTTCGACACCTGAGTAAGGAGTCATTCAAGACATAATTCACCTGCATCTTTCCCTGAAAGATGCAGGTGAAACTTAGCGACGGGGAAACTGAGCAAAGAAGAGGGGAAACTGAGCAAAGAAAGGGAGAGAGCAGAAAAGAGGGGAAACTGAACAACGAAGAGGGAGAGAAGAGGGGAAATTGAGCAAAGAAGAAGAGGGGGTAAGGGAGAGGGGTCGAGGGCTGTTATGTTGCCAGTGGAGTGTGATTGATAGTGCCTCTTCTGTCCTTTCCAGACCTTCCCCCTCCCCGCTCATCTCCCCTCCTTACACCTCTCCCCTTCCCCCACCTCTACTCCCGCTACCCCTTACGACCTCCATCACCTCTACCTCCCCCTACCCATCCCACTCCCATTGTCTCTGCACCCCTCCCACCATGATATCTCTCCCCACCCCTTTCCTCCCTTCTCCTCCTCCTCCCTTCTCCACCCCCTCCCCTCTCTGTGCGTACGTTTGCGCGCGTGCCTCTCTCCCATTTCTTCCTTCTTTCCTTTCTCCTTGCCCCCCCCCCTCTCCCTTCTTCCGTCACCTCACTCTCCTTCATATTCTTCTAATTCTCTTTCTTTCTAATTGCGACCCCTTACTCCCCTTTTTTAATCACCATCCCTCCCCTTTCCACTCCCTCACTGAGTCCCTTGCCTTCTTCCTTCTTCCTTCCTTGTCTCCCTCTCTTCTTCTTTCTACCCCTTTTCCTACCTCCCTCCCACCTTCCCTCCCACTCTCCCACCCTCCCTCTCACCCTCCCACTCTCCTTCCCACTCTCCCTCCTTCCCCCCGTTATTCCCTCTCTCCCTCCCTCCCTTTCTCCCTCCCGCCTTCCCCCTCGCGTCAACCCAAATTACCACTGAGGGGAGGGTTGCGGGCTGAGTATCACTCCATCAATTATTTGGCAGCATCAGAGGCTAGATTCAGGAGGATATGGGGGAGGGAGGAGAATGAGAGTGAGAGGGAGTGAATGTTGAGGGAGTGCGAAAGGAAGAAGTGCGGGTTGCAATTACCATCTCTCGAGATATCACCATCATTGCAGAGAGGACGCAACAGAAATTATACACAAGAGGTAGAGGAAAGAGAGGAAGGAAGAAAGAAAGAAGAGGAATATATCATAATATATGTATATACATATTATAATCCTAGGTAGTAAGTTGGTAGACATCAACCACCCATGGAGGTACTACCGTCCTGTGGTAGTAGGTTGGTAGACATCAACCACCCATGGAGGTACTACCGTCCTGTGGTAGTAGGTTGGTAGACATCAACCACCCATGGAGGTACTACCGTCCTGTGCTAGTAAGTTGGTAGACATCAACCACCCATGGAGGTACTACCGTCCTGTGGTAGTAGGTTGGTAGACATCAACCACCCATGGAGGTACTACCGTCCTGTGCTAGTAAGTTGGTAGACATCAACCACCCATGGAGGTACTACCGTCCTGTGGTAGTAGGTTGGTAGACATCAACCACCCATGGAGGTACTACCGTCCTGTGCTAGTAAGTTGGTAGACATCAACCACCCATGGAGGTACTACCGTCCTGTGCTAGTAAGTTGGTAGACATCAACCACCCATGGAGGTACTACCGTCCTGTGGTAGTAGGTTGGTAGACATCAACCACCCATGGAGGTACTACCGTCCTGTGGTAGTAGGTTGATAAACAGCAACCACCCATGGAGGTACTACCATCCTGTGGTAGTAGGTTGGTAGACACCAACCACCCATGGAGGTACTACCATCCTGTGGTAGTAGGTTGGTAGACACCAACCACCCATGGAGGTACTACCATCCTGTGGTAGTAGGTTGGTAGACAGCAACCACCCATGGAGGTACTACCATCCTGTGGTAGTAGGTTGGTAGACAGCAACCGCCTAGGGAGGTACTACCGTCCTGTGGTAGTAGGTTGGTAGACAGCAACCGCCTAGGGAGGTACTACCGTCCTGTGGTAGTAGGTTGGTAGACAGCAACCGCCTAGGGAGGTACTACCGTCCTGTGGTAGTAGGTTGGTAGACAGCAACCACCCATGGAGGTACTACCATCCTGTGGTAGTAGGTTGGTAGACAGCAACCGCCTAGGGAGGTACTACCATCCTGTGGTAGTAGGTTGGTAGACAGCAACAGCCTAGGGAGGTACTACCGTCCTGTGGTAGTAGGTTGGTAGACAGCAACCGCCCATGGAGGTACTACCATCCTGTGGTAGTAGGTTGGTAGACAGCAACCGCCTAGGGAGGTACTACTGTCCTGTGGTAGTAGGTTGGTAGACAGCAACCACCCATGGAGGTACTACCATCCTGTGGTAGTAGGTTGGTAGACAGCAACCGCCTAGGGAGGTACTACCATCCTGTGGTAGTAGGTTGGTAGACAGCAACCGCCTAGGGAGGTACTACCGTCCTGTGGTAGTAGGTTGGTAGACAGCAACCGCCCATGGAGGTACTACCATCCTGTGGTAGTAGGTTGGCAGACAGCAACCGCCTAGGGAGGTACTACTGTCCTGTGGTAGTAGGTTGGTAGACAGCAACCACCCATGGAGGTACTACCATCCTGTGGTAGTAGGTTGGTAGACAGCAACCGCCTAGGGAGGTACTACCGTCCTGTGGTAGTAGGTTGGAAAGTAAAAGGACATTTTACGTATTGTCGGTAATTCTACCAACTTTGTTCCAGTCTGTTAGTAGGTTGGCAGACAGCAACCGCCCAGGGAGGTACTGCCGTCCTGCCAAGTGAGTGTAAAACAGAAACCTGTAATTGTTTTACGTGTTGGTAGGATTGCTGTTTTTTTTTTTTTTGTCTCATAAACACGGTGGATAACAGGTATAACTTGCTACTTCTACTTACACTTAGGTCACACTACATATGCATGTATATATATATATATATATATATATATATATATATATATATATATATATATATATATATATAATGTATATATAATGTATATATATATAATATGCAAAACAACCACTCTGAAAGAATAGAGAAATTCCAAGCGCTTTCGTGACTACTCACATTATCAAGGAACTATGAAAGTGAAGCATCCAAGGAAGCTATATAAGGGGTCGGCCAGCACCTCACTATCAGATCCCACAACGGTTAAACACGTGACGCGCGGCGAGCCAACTTGGACAGGTCCTTTGCAAAACTCACCCCCAAGCTATTTATTTGTCCAGTGTATTATTAAATTCTACCCAAATTCTATTAATTATAAATGGATCTAATTTATATAAACCAAAGGAAATATTCATATTATTGTCAAAACTGCAGTTTTGACAATAATATGAATATTTCCTTTGGTTTATATAAATTAGATCCATTTATAATTAATAGAATTTGGGTAGAATTTAATAATACACTGGACAAATAAATAGCTTGGGGGTGAGTTTTGCAAAGGACCTGTCCAAGTTGGCTCGCCGCGCGTCACGTGTTTAACCGTTGTGGGATCTGATAGTGAGGTGCTGGCCGACCCCTTATATAGCTTCCTTGGATGCTTCACTTTCATAGTTCCTTGATAATGTGAGTAGTCACGAAAGCGCTTGGAATTTCTCTATTCTTTCAGAGTGGTTGTTTTGCATATTTTGAAATCACCTGTTTACTGTGATCTTATTGCATATATATATATATATATATATATATATATATATATATATATATGGTTTAGAAAGACACGTAAGCAAACACTATAACATATTTATTAGAAAACGTTTCGGTCCTGGGACCTTGATCACTTCTAACATACAGAGGTAGAAAGACATTATATATATAGGCGGAGAGTGAGATGTGACGCACGTGACCTGAGGAATGTCATAAGAACATAAGAATGGAGGAACACTGTAGAAGGCCTACTGGCCCATGCGAGGCAGGTCCTTATCAAAACAACCTCTGCCTATGATGAGGACCAGTAGACGATGAAATCATGTGACTCCTGTGTTGTTGGGTTGGTGCTGCTTAAGTATCATGTATGCCAATGTTTTTGAAATTTTGTAGTTTCCAGTGTTGCGTTCTATAGTGTCGGTGACGGTGATTAGTGAGGCTTCTAGGCACCGTCGGCGTCTGAGGTCTGGTTCGGTGAGAACGAGTTGTGCCTCGTTCCAGTTCATCAAATGCCCCGTGGAGTCTCTGTGGAGGACACAGGCGTACCTTACATCGTCTCTGTTAGAGGCATTTCGATGCTCATTCAGGCGGACTGCAAGATCTCTGCCTGTCTCGCCTACATATTTCTTGGGACAGAACCCACAGGGGATAGTGTAGACGCCTGCTGTAGAAGTTAGAGGTGTGGGGCTGCGTTTAGTAGTGAGGTCTTTGATAGAGGATGTGTTTATGGTGGAAACGTTGATGTTACTCATAGCGAGTGCCCGGCGAGTATTCGTGGCAACATCGCCACATGGGAGTACTATGAACTGTTTAGGGGGCTGTTCCATGGGCGGTTTGTTGAGGATAGCTTGTGCCTTGAGTCTGCAATCTCGGATGAAGAAAGATGGGAACTGAAGACGTGTAAAGGCTTGTGTTATGTAAGTGCATTCTTCTTCTAGAAAACAAGGGCTGGAGATGCGAAGAGCTCTCAAGAAGAAGCCAATGAGGACTCCTCTCTTAGTGCGGGTATCTTGGTGTGAATAAAAGTGTATAAGATCGTCCTTGTTGGTAGGTTTTCTATACACTTTGAAGAGAAGTTTGTCACTGTCGGGAGATCTGCACAGTAGAACGTCGAGGAAAGGAAGTTTGCCATCATTTTCGAGTTCAAGTGTAAACTTTATTGATGGTTCAACTGCATTGATCTTGTTGAGAAGGGCCTGGATATTGAGACGTCTTGGATAGAAAACCAATATATCATCAACGTATCTTAGCCAGGTAACGGTGTTGGGAATGAGGGTGCTGAATTTCTCTGTCTCCAAGTTTTCCATGAAGAGGTTGGCAAGCACAGCACTGAGCGGGCTGCCCATTGCCATCCCAAAGCATTGTTTGTGACAGTTGTCCTGATACTTGAAGAAGTTGAAATTAACACACAGTTCCACTAGATTGATGAAATCTAGAAGAGGTAAAGGGAGGTCGTGGTTTTCAGTGAGCCTCTGTCTCAGAATGTTGATTGGAACTGTGTGTTAATTTCAACTTCTTCAAGTATCAGGACAACTGTTACAAACAATGCTTTGGGATGGCAATGGGCAGCCCGCTCAGTGCTGTGCTTGCCAACCTCTTCATGGAAAACTTGGAGACAGAGAAATTCAGCACCCTCATTCCCAACACCGTTACCTGGCTAAGATACGTTGATGATATATTGATTTTCTATCCAAGACGTCTCAATATCCAGGCCCTTCTCAACAAGATCAATGCAGTTGAACCATCAATAAAGTTTACACTTGAACTCGAAAATGATGGCAAACTTCCTTTCCTCGACGTTCTACTGTGCAGATCTCCCGACAGTGACAAACTTCTCTTCAAAGTGTATAGAAAACCTACCAACAAGGACGATCTTATACACTTTTATTCACACCAAGATACCCGCACTAAGAGAGGAGTCCTCATTGGCTTCTTCTTGAGAGCTCTTCGCATCTCCAGCCCTTGTTTTCTAGAAGAAGAATGCACTTACATAACACAAGCCTTTACACGTCTTCAGTTCCCATCTTTCTTCATCCGAGATTGCAGACTCAAGGCACAAGCTATCCTCAACAAACCGCCCATGGAACAGCCCCCTAAACAGTTCATAGTACTCCCATGTGGCGATGTTGCCACGAATACTCGCCGGGCACTCGCTATGAGTAACATCAACGTTTCCACCATAAACACATCCTCTATCAAAGACCTCACTACTAAACGCAGCCCCACACCTCTAACTTCTACAGCAGGCGTCTACACTATCCCCTGTGGGTTCTGTCCCAAGAAATATGTAGGCGAGACAGGCAGAGATCTTGCAGTCCGCCTGAATGAGCATCGAAATGCCTCTAACAGAGACGATGTAAGGTACGCCTGTGTCCTCCACAGAGACTCCACGGGGCATTTGATGAACTGGAACGAGGCACAACTCGTTCTCACCGAACCAGACCTCAGACGCCGACGGTGCCTAGAAGCCTCACTAATCACCGTCACCGACACTATAGAACGCAACACTGGAAACTACAAAATTTCAAAAACATTGGCATACATGATACTTAAGCAGCACCAACCCAACAACACAGGAGTCACATGATTTCATCGTCTACTGGTCCTCATCATAGGCAGAGGTTGTTTTGATAAGGACCTGCCTCGCATGGGCCAGTAGGCCTTCTACAGTGTTCCTCCATTCTTATGTTCTTATGACATTCCTCAGGTCACGTGCGTCACATCTCACTCTCCGCCTATATATATAATGTCTTTCTACCTCTGTATGTTAGAAGTGATCAAGGTCCCAGGACCGAAACGTTTTCTAATAAATATGTTATAGTGTTTGCTTACGTGTCTTTCTAAACCAACTTGTCGGTATTTATTACCAAGGTTTATACCATATATATATATATATATATATATATATATATATATATATACAGTTTAATATATATATATATATAAACACTGATCTCTGGCTGAAGGAGACTCGAACCTACGAACCTTGGAACAAGGTACGCAGTGCTTTACCAATCTACCCACACTGGACCAATACCTTGGAGTCCAGCTTGCGCTAGACTTGGATCCAAGGCAGCCAGCTTTCAGGGAGAAGGCTTACAGCTTTTCATCTCATCCCCTGCATGCATCAGCCTTACTAGAGATATTAACAATGCAAGGAATTCGCAAGAGCAGGCCAGAGATCAGTGTTTGTGTATATTTCGCCTGCTCTTGCGAATTCCTTGCATTGTTAATATCTCTAGTAAGGCTGATGCATGCAGGGGATGAGATGAAAAGCTGTAAGCCTTCTCCCTGAAACCTGGCTGCCTTGGATCAAAGTCTAGCGCAAGCTGGACTCCAAGGTATTGGTCCAGTTTGGGTAGATTGGTAAAGCACTGCGTACCTTGTTCCAAGGTTCGTAGGTTCGAGTCTCCTTCAGCCAGAGATCAGTGTTTATGTATATTTCGCCTGCTCTTGCGAATTCCTTGCATATATATATACATATATATATATATATATATATATATATATATATATACATATATATATATATATATATATATATATATACATATATATATATATATATATATATATATATATATATATATACATATATATATATATATATATATATATATATATATATATATATATATATATATACATATATATATATATATATATATATATATATATATATATATATATATTATATATATATATATATATATATATATATATATATATATATATATATATATATATATATATATGTATATATATATTGCATATATTTACAGTAATAGGCAACAATGCTGAGTCATTATAAGCCTAAGAATATATGATGAGAAGTGTTGGAGGTGTAGGAAGTGTTGGAGGTGTAAGAAGTGTTGGAGGTGTAGGAAGTGTTGGAGGTGTAGGAAGTGTTGGAGGTGTAGGAAGTGTTGGAGGTGTAGGAAGTGTTGGAGGTGTAGGAAGTGTTGGTGATGTAGGAAGTGTTGGAGATGAAGGAAGTGTTGAAGGTGTAGGAAGTGTTGGAGGTGTAGGAAGTGTTGGTGTAGGAAGTGTTGGAGGTGTAGGAGGTGTAGGAAGTGTTGGAAGCGTTGGCATCAGGAAACGGGCACTAGAGTAGACAAGTGTTAAGACGCTGGAGGGGGAGATGGAGATCACGGAGCTTTAGAGGTAAGGGTGAAGGAGATTTGGAAGGGGAGGGGGAGAGGGGAAGAGACGATAGAAGAGAGAGAGGAAGGAATCAAATATAATGAGGATAAGTAGAGGATGGAAGAGGAGGATTCGAAGATGGAGGTGTAAGAGAGAATGAAATATAATGAGGAGAATGGAAGAGTCGTAGAAGGGGATGGAAGAGAGAGAGAGGGTGATAAGAGAGAGGAGTGCATGGATGAGTGGGAGGAAGGCATGGATGAGTGGGAAGAAGGCATGGATGAGTGGGAGGAAGGCATGAATGAATGGGAGGAAGGCATGGATGAGTGAGAGGAAGGCATGGATGAGTGAGAGGAAGGCATGGGTGAGTGAGAGGAAGGCATGGATGAGTGAGAGGAAGGCATGGATGAGTGGGAGGAAGGCATGGATGAGAGGAAGGCATGGATGAGTGGGAGGAAGGCATGGATGAGTGGGAGGAAGACATGGGTGAGTGGGAGGAAGACATGGATGAGTGGGAGGAAGGTATACACGAGTGGGAGGAAGGCATGGATGAGTGAGAGGAAGGCATGGATGAGTGGGAGGAAGGCATGGATGAGTGAGAGGAAGGCATGGATAAGTGGGAGGAAGGCATGGATGAGTGGGAGGAAGGCATACATGAGTGGGGGGAAGGCATGGATGAGTGAGAGGAAGTCATGGATGAGTGTGATGAAGGCATGGATGAGTGAGAGGAAGGCATGGATGAGTGAGAGGAAGGCATGGATGAGTGGCAGGAAGGCATGGATGAGTGAGAGGAAGGCATGGATGAGTGGGAGGAAGGCATGGATGAGTGAGAAGAAGGCATGGGTGAGTGAGAGTAGGGCATGGATGAGTGAGAGGAAGGCATGGATGAGTGGGAGGAAGGCATGGATGAGTGATAGGAAGGCATGGATGAGTGGGAGGAAGGCATGGATGAGTGAGAGGAAGGCATGGATGAGTGGGAGGAAGGCATGGATGAGTGAGAGGAAGGCATGGGTGAGTGAGAGTAGGGCATGGATGAGTGAGAGGAAGGCATGGATGAGTGGGAGGAAGGCATGGATGAGTGATAGGAAGGCATGGATGAGTGGGAGGAAGGCATGGATGAGTGAGAGGAAGGCATGGATGAGTGGGAGGAAGGCATGGATGAGTGAGAGGAAGTCATGGATGAGTGTGATGAAGGCATGGATGAGTGAGAGGAAGGCATGGATGAGTGAGAGGAAGGCATGGATGAGTGGCAGGAAGGCATGGATGAGTGAGAGGAAGGCATGGATGAGTGGGAGGAAGGCATGGATGAGTGAGAAGAAGGCATGGGTGAGTGAGAGTAGGGCATGGATGAGTGAGAGGAAGGCATGGATGAGTGGGAGGAAGGCATGGATGAGTGATAGGAAGGCATGGATGAGTGGGAGGAAGGCATGGATGAGTGAGAGGAAGGCATGGATGAGTGGGAGGAAGGCATGGATGAGTGAGAGGAAGGCATGGGTGAGTGAGAGTAGGGCATGGATGAGTGAGAGGAAGGCATGGATGAGTGGGAGGAAGGCATGGATGAGTGATAGGAAGGCATGGATGAGTGGGAGGAAGGCATGGATGAGTGAGAGGAAGGCATGGATGAGTGGGAGGAAGGCATGGATGAGTGAGAGGAAGGCATGGATGAGTGGGAGGAAGGCATGGATGAGTGAGAGGAAGGCATGGATAAGTGGGAGGAAGGCATACATGAGTGGGGGAAGGCATGGATGAGTGGGAGGAAGGCATACACGAGTGGGAGGAAGGCATGGATGAGTGAGAGGAAGGCATGGATGAGTGGGAGGAAGGCATGGATGAGTGGGAGGAAGGCATGGATGAGTGAGAGGAAGGCATGGATGAGTGGGAAGAAGGCATGGATGAGTGAGAAGAAGGCATGGGTGAGTGAGAGTAGGGCATGGATGAGTGAGAGGAAGGCATGGATGAGTGGGAGGAAGGCATGGATGAGTGATAGGAAGGCATGGATGAGTGGGAGGAAGGCATGGATGAGTGAGAAGGCATGGGTGAGTGAGAGTAGGGCATGGATGAGTGGGAGGAAGGCATGGATGAGTGAGAGGAAGGCATGGATGAGTGAGAGGAAGGCATGGATGAGTGAGAGGAAGGCATGGATGAGTGGGAGGAAGGCATGGATGAGTGAGAGGAAGGCATAGATGAGTGAGAGGAAGGCATGGATGAGTGATAGGAAGGCATGGATGAGTGGGAGGAAGGCATGGATGAGTGGGAGGAAGGCATGGATGAGTGAGAGGAAGGCATGGATGAGTGGGGGGGAAGGCATGGACGAGTGAGAGGAAGGCATGGATGAGTGAGAGGAAGGCATGGATGAGTGAGAAGAAGGCATGGGTGAGTGAGAGTAGGGCATGGATGAGTGGGAGGAAGGCATGGATGAGTGAGAGGAAGGCATGGATGAGTGAGAGGAAGGCATGGATGAGTGGGAGGAATGCATGGATGAGTGAGAGGAAGGCATGGATGAGTGGGAGGAAGGCATGGATGAGTGGGAGGAAGGCATGGATGAGTGAGAGGAAGGCATGGATGAGTGAGAGGAAGGCATGAATGAGTGAGAGGAAGGCATGGATGAGTGAGAGGAAGGCATGGATGAGTGGGAGGAATGCATGGATGAGTGGGAGGAATGCATGGATGAGTGAGAGGAAGGCATGGATGAGTGAGAGGAAGGCATGGATGAGCGGGAGGAAGGCATGGATGAGTGGGAGGAAGGCATGGATGAGTGGGAGGAATGCATGGATGAGTGAGAGGAAGGCATGGATGAGTGAGAGGAAGGCATGGATGAGCGGGAGGAAGGCATGGATGAGTGGGAGGAAGGCATGGATGAGTGAGAGGAAGGCATGGATGAGTGGGAGGAAGGCATGGATGAGTGAGAGGAAGGCATGGATGAGCGGGAGGAAGGCATGGATGAGTGGGAGGAAGGCATGGATGAGTGGGAGGAATGCATGGATGAGTGAGAGGAAGGCATGGATGAGTGAGAGGAAGGCATGGATGAGCGGGAGGAAGGCATGGATGAGTGGGAGGAAGGCATGGATGAGTGAGAGGAAGGCATGGATGAGTGGGAGGAAGGCATGGATGAGTGAGAGGAAGGCATGGATGAGCGGGAGGAAGGCATGGATGAGTGGGAGGAAGGCATGGATGAGTGGGAGGAAGGCATGGATGAGTGAGAGGAAGGCATGGATGAGCGGGAGGAAGGCATGGATGAGTGGGAGGAAGGCATGGATGAGTGGGAGGAATGCATGGATGAGTGAGAGGAAGGCATGGATGAGTGAGAGGAAGGCATGGATGAGCGGGAGGAAGGCATGGATGAGTGGGAGGAAGGCATGGATGAGTGAGAGGAAGGCATGGATGAGTGGGAGGAAGGCATGGATGAGTGGGAGGAAGAGTAAAAGGGTGAGACGAGCGGGATGGAATGGTGAGTGGAGGGGATGGAATGGTGAGTGGAGGGGATGGAAGGGTGAGTGGAGGGGATGGAAGGGTGAGTGGAGGGGATGGAAGGGTGAGTGGAGGGGATGGAATGGTGAGTGGAGGGGATGGAAGGGTGAGTGGAGGGGATGGAAGGGTGAGTGGAGGGGATGGAATGGTGAGTGGAGGGGATGGAAGGGTGAGTGGAGGGGATGGAAGGGTGAGTGGAGGGGATGGAAGGGTGAGTGGAGGGGATGGAAGGGGGAGTGGAGGGGATGGAAGGGTGAGTGGTGGGGATGGAAGGGTGAGTGGAGGGGATGGAAGGGTGAGTGGAGGGGATGGAAGGGTGAGTGGAGGGGATGGAATGGTGAGTGGAGGGGATGGAAGGGTGAGTGGAGGGGATGGAATGGTGAGTGGAGGGGATGGAAGGGTGAGTGGAGGGGATGGAAGGGTGAGTGGAGGGGATGGAAGGGTGAGTGGAGGGGATGGAAGGGTGAGTGGAGGGGATGGAAGGGTGAGTGGAGGTGATGGAAGGGTGAGACGAGCGGGATGGAGGGGTGAGAGGAGGGGATGGAAGGGTGAGAGGAGGGGATGGAAGGGTGAGTGGAGGGGATGGAAGGGTGAGTGGAGGTGATGGAAGGGTGAGAGGAGGGGATGGAAGGGTGAATGGAGGGGATGGAAGGGTGAGTGGAGGAGATGGAAGGGTGATAGAAGGGGATGAAAGGGTTGAGTGGAGGGGATGGAAGGATGAGAGGAGGGGATGGAAGGGTGAGAGGAGGGGATGGAAGGGTGAGAGGAGGGGATGGAAGGGTGAGTGGAGGGGATGGAAGGGTGAGTGGAGGGGATGGAAGAGTGAGTGGAGGGGATGGAAGGGTGAGTGGAGGAGATGGAAGGGCGAGTGGAGGGGATGGAAGGGTGAGTGGAGGGGATGGAAGGGTGAGTGGAGGGGATGGAAGGGTGATAGAAAGGGATGAAAGGGTGAGAGGAGGGGATGGAAGGGTGAGTGGAGGGGATGGAAGGGTGAGTGGAGGGGATGGAAGGGTGAGTGGAGGGGATGGACGGGTTTACCTGGGTGGAGGGGAGGGGAGTGGAGTGGAGGGGATGGAAGGATGAGTGGAGGGGATGGAAGGGTGAGTGGAGGGGATGGAAGGGTGATAGAAAGGGATGAAAGGGTGAGAGGAGGGGATGGAAGGGTGAGTGGAGGGGATGGAAGGGTGAGAGGAGGGGATGGAAGGGTGAGTGGAGGGGATGGAAGGGTGATTGGAGGGGATGGAAGGGTGAGTTGAGGGGATGGAAGGATGAATGGAGGGGATGGAAGGATGAGTGGAGGGGATGGAAGGATGAGTGGAGGAAATGGATGGTGAGTGAGAAGATGGTGATGGCGATAATGAAGATGGAAGATGATGGTGGACATAACAGTAATTATGATAATGAGGAGGAGGGAAGATAATGTTGATGGTCAGGAGGCAGATGAATCCTCTGTTGATATTGTGGCAGTGATGATGATAATGATCATATTATTATTATTATTATTATTATTATTATTATTATTATTATTATTTATTATTATCATTATTGTTATTGTGTGATGAGATAATGACTGATAACGATGGGATGATGACGGTGGTGATGATGATGATGAATTTGGTCTGGTGATTATGACGATGATAATTCTATGAAGATTATTAGTAAGTTATGTTATGTTTTCATGCAAAAGTTGTGAAATATAATGTGTGTGTGTGTATGGATATATATATATATATATATATATATATATATATATATATATATATATATATATATATATATATATATATATATATATATATATATATATATGTCGTGCCGAATATGTAAAACTGGTCAATTAGCAAGAACTCATTTACAATTAAGTCCTTCCTAAAATTTTCTCTTATACGTTTAAAGATACATTTTTTTCATTAATGTTGATGTAAAAATTTATAATTTGGCACCAAAAGAATCTTAGAAAACTTACCTAACCTTATTATAACAAGAACAATTTATTTTAGCCTAACCCAACTAAATATATTTTAGATTTGTTTACAATAATTTAATACTATACAAACACAGTGAAATATATTTTTTTCGTTAGGTTCAGAATGATTTTGGCGAAATTATTGCATACATAAATTTTCACTTGCCGAATATGGCAAGATGAGCGTTGCTATTTAAGCCAAGATGGCAAGTTCTGCCTATTCGGCACGACATATATATATATATATATATATATATATATTTATATATATATATATATATATATATATATATATATATATATATATATATATATATATTATGTATGTATGTATGTATGTATGTCCAGTGTGGGTAGATTGGTATAGCACTGCGTACCTTGTTCTAAGGTTCGTAGGTTCGAGTCTCCTTCAGCCAGAGATCAGTGTTTGTGTATATTTCGCCTACTCTTGCGAATTCCTTGCAAGTTTGAAGCAAGTTTATTCTTTTCTCTGAGGATGAGGGTCTCTATAACAGTTCTAGAGGTGGTATATATATATATATATATATATATATATATATATATATATATATATATATATATATATATATATATATATGTGTGTGTGTGTGTGTGTGTGTGTGTGTGTGTGTGTGTGATTGCTTACCATGTAACATTTACTTGGTTGAAGTGTGGGCTCCTGGCCCCGCCTCTTACAATATACCACTGTACACAGACGAACTGTCGCTTAGAGATCAAAATACAACAAATGCGCTAAGGCAAATGCACCAAAGACCAGGAAAATTATATGGTGGATTATGAGAACTTTTAAAACAAGAGAATCCACGCCATTAATGGTACCATTCAAAGCACTTTTATTTTAACGTTGAGATTATTGTTCTCTGGTGACAGCTTCATTGAAGAGAGGAAGGTTGTCAGTATAGAGGTTGTTTACTGCCTACGTACAATCTGTATACAATATTTTCTAAACCTGATGATTAGATTTTCTCTTTTTTTTTTTTTTTCTTTTTTTTTTTTTTGCCGCCGAGGCGGCTAGTTTATTGTGCATCCTATATCCATTATGCGTACTGTGGCGCAATAGCATATGGATACACAAAAGACCCAGGAACTAGGTCCCATAAAGTTTAACAAAAGTACACATGGCTTAATATCTACACTTGTCTCAGCTGTTTGAAAAACATTTTAGAATAACCTAAATGAAATAAATGTCTTAAAACATTAGTAAGGTACTCTCCGGCATGATGAACCCTGAGGTACTTAGATACCTTATAGTTTGTGAACTAATGTATGGCTGAGTATTTTTCTAACAGTTTAATAATATATAATCTTCCCACTTCTCCTTGTTAGTTCCAGCAGCTCTCATCATATTTCAATTGATTTGCGACACACAAAAAAATCGCTGGTTCTAAACCTCCGCTGATTTTCCTGAATTATTTCCCGTCTTTTCAGGTGTTCTGCCAGGCTCTTCACAATTTTTCATCATTTTGCGTACAGTCATTTCTGTGATATGAACATGTAGGGCTTCGGCGACTTTTCTTACAATCCATGAAGATATGTTTTCTGGCCTCCAGGTCTGTCACGTTCCATTTTGCAGTGAGGCAAAGTTAATTTACACTCATACATGTATACTCATGTATACTGAGGTACGTTTATTGTCTTCTCAGAGGATGTGGGTCCCCAGGAAAGTTCTAGATGTGGTACTTCCCTATATTTTATGCATACATAATATACACAGTGTACAATAAAGTATATCTGTTTTTAGTATTCCACCACGCAATCTCCAGCATCCTTGTTTCTCCCTTCATCTCTCCTGTCTCCCTACCTCCCACCTCCAGTATCTTTGTCTCTGCCTCCCTCCCTCCAACCTCCAGCATCCTTGTCTTTCCCTTCATCTTTCTTACATCTCCCACCTCCAGCATCCTTGTCTCCCTTCATCCCCCCCACTACCCCACCTCTCCCTTCATTTCCCTCACTACCCCCCCTCTCCCATCGGCTCTCCTAATACCCCACCTCTCCCTTCATTTCCCTCACTACCCCCCCTCTCCCATCGGCTCTCCTAATACCCCACCTCTCCCTTCATCTCCCCCCACTATCACACTTCTCCCTTCATCTCCCCCACTACCCCACCCCTCAATGTCCCCCACTACCCTACCTCGCCCTTCATCTCCCCCACTACCACACCTCGCCCTTCATCTCCCCTACTACCTCACCTCGCCCGTCATCTCCCCCACTACCCCACCTCGCCCTTCATCTCCCCTACTACCCCACCTCGCCCTTCATCTCCCCCACTACCCCACCTCGCCCTTCATCTCCCTCACTACCCCACCTCGCCCTTCATCTTCCCCACCCCACCTCCAGCATCTTCGTGTCTCTACCTGTCCTCATGGATGATACCTTGATGCTGACGGCGGGCTCATTATCCGATGACCTGGAGCTAGACTCCTCTTCCATGGATCAAATCTATAAGCATTTCGCTTATGGATTTAATGCTTCCCTGTTTAATAACTAATAATAATAGTAATAATTATAATTATGTCCGATGTCCCCTCCTTCCCCCAACAGGCTCATTATTGTCCTCCCTCCACCTTCCCTTCTTTTCCAGTCCTCTAATAGCCCAGATGGCCAGTCCCTCTATACCCTCCCTCTCCCCTCTCTCTTCCCTTACCCTCTCCCCTTACACTCTCCCCTTACCCTCTCCCCTTACCCTCTCCCCTTACTCCCTCCCATTACTCCCTCCCCTTACCCCCTCCCCTTACCCCCTCCCCTTACCCCCTCCAGTGGTATGAAGTTGTATCAATTTCACGTCGTAGTGGAAATAATAGCGACCCAATACACCCCTCTTCTATTCACCACTGCCTCCTCCCCCTCCACTTCCTTTCTCCTCCGTTTCCTCCCCTTCTTTCACCTACACTTCTTTTTCTACCCCCTCTTTCCTTTGTGCTCTCCTCCTTACTCTAAATCCCATCCCCTCCTCGCTCTATCCCCTCACACTTCCCCCTTCTCCGTAACTCGATATTTACCCCTCCCTATTAACCCCTTTCTCTTCACTCATTCCACTCTCTCCTCCTTATTTCCCCCTTACTCTTTTCTCATTCCACTCTCTCCTCCCTATTCCCCTCCCTAACTCTTTCCTCATTCCACTCTCTCCTCCCTATTCCCCTCCCTTACTCTCCTCATTCCACTCTTCCCTCAGTATTATCCCCTTTCTCTTCCCACATTCCACTCTCCCCTCCCTATAATTAGCCCCATTCTCCGCACCAATTGCTTTGTCCGTTCTTTCCCCTAGCATTACTTTTAGTTTGGTAGGTCTACGGCCTATCAACTGCACGTGGCTCATTAAAAGCCGCAATTTACCCTGACGCTAACATAATATACAAGCTGTGTAATAGGTCTGTTGGCCCGTCAAGTTTCATTTCATCCCAGTATACGTCGGGCAACTTTATAAATGGATTAACCAGATATATGGGTGGGTGAGTATGACCTTCCTGGCGCACAACATGCGTGCTAAAGGAATAACTGGAAAAGTGGGCAGATGGATCTTCAACTCTCTAACCAACTGAACACAAAGAGTATTGGTAAACAGAGTTAAGTTGGAAGCTGTGACAGTGAAAAGTTCTGTTCCACAAGGTATAGTACGCGCCCCCATCTTGTTCCTCATTCTCACATCAGACATAGATGTAAACCATAGCACCGTGTCTTCTTTTAAAGACTATACCAGAATCTGCATGAGTGTCAACATTGAGGACGCGGTAAATCTCGACGAGGATATAAACCAAGTTTCCAAATGGACCACAGAAAACAGTATGATGTTTAATGAGGACAAATTAAGTTACTCCGTTATGGAAATCTTAAGGAAATAATAGCTAGAACGGAGTATACTGCAAACTCTAACCACACTGTAGAGCGAAAAAGTAATGTGAAGGTCTTGGGAGTGTTAATGACGGAGAACTTCACCTTCAAGGATCACAGCAGTGTCACTATCACATCTGCGAAGAAAATTATAGAATGGATAATGAGAACTTTCAAAAACAGGGATCCCAAAGCCAATAATGATTCTTTTTTTAAGTCGCTTGTTTTCTCTGGGATTCTGCTGTACACTAACAGCTCCATTCAAGGCAGGTGAAATCGCGTATCTAGTGAATGTACAGAGAACCTTCACTGCAAGTATAAGTTCAGTCAAGCACCTTAATTACTGGGAACGTTTGGAATCTCTTGACCTTTACTCCCTGAAACTCAAGTATACTATTGTTAACCCTTTTTTGTTAACAATAGTACGCTGTGCACCCCATATCCATAGAATGGATATGGGGTGCACAGTAAACTAGATGTATAGCTGTGCTGGGTAAGCCAAGTAAGTTACTCCCATTTCTCATATAAACCCACACCTCTGTTTCATTGCACGCAAAAGGAATAGTGTAGCGTGCGGTCTAAGGTTCTGATGCTCTTGAATGTCAACACTGAAGATTTGAACCCAGAAGAGGCATTCACAAGCAGTCTCATGGACAGTGAAAATGTCACTCATGCAATCCTCTAACCTTCCGCTGAGCCCTGAAAATTTAGGCCAGAATTAGAAAACGATTATTTTCTACTCATCACACACAGACTAATATCTCAAAGTACACCAGCACGTCAAGTTTGTCAGCAGTTGCATTATCTGGAAAACACGTAACAAAACGAAAGATATTCAACGAGAAGAATCAGCAGCAATAATCACCCAACAATGATGACGCTTCTTGTTAGTTTTATCAGCTGGTTGCTTTGTCGTGTCTTTGTATAATGTGACGTAGCAGTAAGCGTAATAATTTGTATTTGTTGTAGTAAAAATTGTAGTAGTAGTAGTATGTCCCGTTGTAGTATTAGATGTACTTGTAGTAGTAGTGGCAGTAGGTGTAGTTGTAGGAGTATGTGTAGTAGTAATCTTTTGTAGAGTAAGTAGGGATGGTAATTGTCGTAGTTAGATTAGTAGTAGGGGTAGTAGTAGCAGCAGAATCGTTAATAGTAGTAATAGTTGCCGTAGAAGTGATAAAGGTTATATTAGTAGTACAAATAGCTATAGTAGCAGCAGTAGTAATATTTCTAGTAGCAAATGATAAAGTATAAGAAATAGTAATGGTAGTAATTGCGGTAGTAGTGGTAGAAAGAGTGGTAACAGTAATAGTAGGTAAATCAACGGTATATAAAAAAGTAACAGGCTATATATATTTTGTTTTTCTCTAATCAAAAATGCATCAAGAAAACATTACCTTTCCTCTCCCTCTAACTCCACTTCTGAGATGACATCAACAAATATCTTAAACTGGGGACATGTTTTTTACTGTGGCGCTTCATATACAGTGTGTGTGTGTGTGTGTGTGTGTGTGTGTGTGTGTGTGTGTGTGTGTGTGTGTATGTATATATATATATATATATATATATATATATATATATATATATATATATATATATATATATATATATATATATATATATGTCGTGCCGAATACGTAAAACTCGCGATTTTGGCAAGCGAAAATTGATATATGCAATAATTTCACGAAAAAAATATATTTCACTGTGTTTGTTTATTATTAAATTATTATAAGCGTGTATAAAATATATTTAGTTGGATTAGGCTAAATTAAATTGCACTTGTTATAATAAGCTTAGGTAAGTTTTCTGAGGTTCCTTTGGTACAAAATTATAAATTTTTACATTAATATAAATTATATATATATGTTTATATATATATATATATATATATGTTTATATATGTTTATATATGTTTATATATATATATATATATATATATATATATATATAGTAGTATATATATATTATATATATATATATATATTATATATATATATATATATTATATACATATATATATATATATATATATATATATATATATATATATATATATATATATATATAATATATTATATATATATATATATATATATATATATATATATATATATATATATATATATATATATATATATATAAACATATAAGAAAAAGTTTTGAAAGGCCTTAATTTTAAATAAGTTCTTGCTAATTGACCAGTTTTATCTATTCGACACAACACACACACAAATACACACAACACACACACACACACACACACACACACACACACACACACACACACACACAAACACACACACGCACACACACACACACACACACACACACACACACACACACACACACACACACACACACACACACACACACACACACACACACAAAGGAAGTGTGTAGAGAATGGAAGAAGTATAGAAGGCAAAGGATCCAGGAGAATAAGGTGAATAGTCATAGAGCCAGAAATGAATATTCACAGGTAAGAAGGGGGAGGGCCAACGATAATTCGAAAATTACATAGCAGCGAAAGCCAAATCTGACCCAAAGCTGTTGGACAGCCACACAGGTGTTGGACACAATAACTCAATACCACAATACCTCAAAGGCGATGGAGCCGGATCATCTCTCTATGGGTCCTGAGAGAGGGAGCAGAGGCACTATGTGTACCACTAACAACAATCTTCAACACATCTATTGAAACAGGGCGCCTACCTGAGGTATGGAAGACAGCAAATGTAGTCTCAATTTTTAAAAAAGGAACAGACACAAAGCGTTAAACTACAGACCAGTATCACTGACATGTATAATATGCAAAGTCATGGAGAAGATTATTAGAAGAGTCGTGGAACACCTAACTTATCAATGACAACCAGCACGGTTTCAGGGACGGGAAATGTGTCACAAACCTACCGGAGTTCTATGACAGGGTGACAGTAGTAAGACAAGAGAGAGAGAGAGAGAGGGATGGGTAGACTGCGTTTTCTTGGATTGTAAGAAGGCGTTTGACGCAGTTCCACACAAGAGATTAGTGCAAAAGCTAAAGGATCAGGCACGCATAACGGGAAGGGCATTGCAATGATCAGGGAATACCTGTCGGGAAGACAACAGCGAGTCATGGTATGTGACGAGGTGTCAGAGTAGGCACCTCTGACGAGCGGGGTACCACAGGGGTCAGTCCTAGGACCGGTGCTGTTTCTGACATATGTGAACGACATGATGGAAGGAATAGACTCAAAAGTGTCCCTGTTTGCAGATGATGTGAAGTTGATAAGAAGAATTCAATGGGAGGAGGACCAGGCGGAATTTCAAAGGGATCTGGACAGGCTGCAGGCCTGGTCCAGAAACTGGCTTCTGGACTTCAACCCCACCAAGTGCAAAGTCATGAAGATTGGGGAAGGGCAAAGAAGACCGCTGACGGAGTACAGTCTAGGGGCCAGAGACTACAAACCTCACTCATGGAAAAGAATCTTGAGGTGAGTGTAACACCGGGCACCTCTCCTGAGACTTACGTTAACCAAATAACTGATGCAGCATACGGCCGCCTAGCAAACATAAGAATAGCATTCCGACATCTCGAAAAGGAATCGTTCAGGACCCTGTACACCGTGTAAGTTAGGCCCGTATTGGAGTATGCAGCACCAGTTTGGAACCCACACCTAGCCAGGCATGTAAGGAAATTAGAGAAAGTGCAAAGGTTTGCAACAAGACTAGTCCCGGAGCTAAGGGGCATGTCCTACGAGGAAAGGTTAAAGGAAATCGACCTGACGACATTGGAGGACAGGAGAGATAGGAGGGATATGATAACGACATATAAAATACTGAGAGGAATCGACTCAAGGTTAGAGACAGGATGTTCCAGAGATGGGACACAGCAACAAGCGGTCACAGTTGGAAGTTGAAGACTCAAATGAATCACAGGGATGTTAGGATGTATTTCTTCAGTCACAGAGTTGTCAGGAAGTGTAATATTTGGGGAAGTGATGTAGTGGAGGCAGGATTCACACATAGCTTTAATAAGAGGTATGATAAAGCTCATGGAGCAGGAAGAGTGACCTAGTAGCGACCAGTGAAGAGGCGGGGCCAGGAGCTGTGAATCAACCCCTGCAACCACAACTAGGTGAGTACACACGTACACACACACGTACACACACACGTACACACACACACACACACACACACACACACACACACACACACACACACACACACACACACACACACACACACACACACACACACATGTATATACAAATAATATTTAGAGTAATGTTTAACTAAAACTGAGTAATGATATTCGAACGTAAAATATCCAGTATATAATTTTGTTGTTAGGTAAATGGACACATGCAGCTAATGTGACATTTTGTTGTGCCAACGTTTCACTTTCCAGGAGCTTTGTCAAGTCGTTACGGCTTCTAGAGAGCGAAACGTTGCCACAATAAAAAAGTCACATTAGTTGCATCTGTGTCCTACTTAACATTTTGTCGGTAATCCTGCCATTATTTATTTACTTTTGTTATCTGCGCAGCTCGTTCAGGAAAAAGTTGCACCAGAACGCTGCAGAAAATTAACGAGTTTAGATGATGGGCTGGACATTAACACTGTGTTAAAAACTTGTATATATGGAAACTTGTTAAAGATTCATTAATCAGAATATTTTATCTTCATAACATTTAACAATTATTTACTAAACAATGAATTTTTCTATAAATGGTTAGGAAAATCTATAAGTTGATAAATGAGAAACATGTGCAACATTTGGTTATGTTTATCCTGGAAACGTTTCGCCCACCAGTGACTTCTTCAGTCCAACAGATTTATATCCCACAAACGTCTCATAATAAATTTTTAATTTGTATTCATATAAGATACATTGCTGATAAATGTCATACATTATTACTCAGTCACATTGTCTTAAACGTCAGTGAAATCTGGCTGGGTGTGTACGAGGGATCAGCTGGGAGTCAGCACAATAGCTGTCCCCTACATAATAACATCTGTGTGTTTCCTCGCTGAATAGCGCCATACAGGAGCTCGTACGAGAGTAATAACATGAAATGAGTTGTAATGTACATGGATGACTCTGAGGGGAGAGTTTTGTGTGGACCGGCCAGCCAGCGAAGACGGTGTTGCCACTACCAACATAATGTAACTGTACGTGGTATGATAAACACACAAAAGGAGCAATTGTAAGCTTTTTTGTTTTAGTCAATGTTGTTTAAAAAAAAAAAGTTTTTAGTTGCTGCTGTTTGTGTTTTTGTGCCGGGAACACTGTTTCAGCTGCTTCTCTCCTCATCCTTGCAGGATGAACCATTGATGGGAGAGTCGAGAGATGATGCACGATTGGCTATTATTGGCTGCTTAAGTCTTTATTGACTCGTTTCTTATTAGTTATTCATGGGGCCGGAGACCATGTGCAGATGTTCGAGTGTCCTTGATTCACTTGACTGTGATGACTGACTACTTGAAAAAAGTAACTTAGTAGAAATATGAAGTATATATAATGTCGTGCCAAATAGATAAAACTGGTCTGTTAGCAAGAACTCATTAAGTCATTTTTAAAATTTTCTCTTATACATTTAAAGATATATTTTTTTCATTTATGTTAATGATTTTGTTAATGATTTTTTATTAATGATTTTGTACCAAAAGAACCTTAGGCAATTTAATTTGGCCTAATCCAACTAAATATATTTTAGATAAGATTATAATAATTTAATAAACAAACACAATGAAATATATTTTTTCATTAGGTTCAGAATGATTTTTGCGAAATTATTGCATACACAAATTTTCGCTTGCCTTATTCGGCAAGAAGTGCGTTGCTATTTAAGCCAAAAACCGCAAGTGTTTTACTTATTCGGCACGAATAATATATATATAATATATAATCACAGTGAAAAATAGTGACATTCTAAGCGCTTTCACGATTTCTTACATTATCAAGAAACAGCAATAGCTGTAAAACAACAGAAGACTATTAAAGCAGGACTGTTACCTCACATGTGACCTTTCTGAACGTGAGGGATATGTTTCTGTCGTTGTCAAGAATTTAATCAGGTCACATATCAGGTAAATATTTCAGAGTGACATGTCAGGTAAAGGCATAACAGATGTGCTTAATTCGTACAATCCTGAACTTACATTCAAGCTGTAATCAGTGCCATTTTATATTAAACTTGACCTTGTTACGCTGGTCAGCAAAAGTTTTCAGTTCACGTCTAAAAACATTTGTTATTAACTAATTTTTGGACTTTGTTGTGTCCCAACACGTAGTTTCTTTGAAGTAAAACCCCACAGTGAATGATCTCATCAAGACACAGTTATCATGGAGAAGAGATCTGGGGCCCTTGTGGGAGATCTGGGACCCTTGTGGGAGATCTGGGACCCTTGTGGGAGATCTGGGGCCCTTGTGGGAGATCTGGGGCCTTTGTGGGAGATCTGGGGCCCTTGCGGGAGATCTGGGACCCTTGTGGGAGATTGGGACCCTTGTGGGAGATCTGGGGCCCTTGTGGGAGATCTGGGGCCCTTGTGGGAGACCTAACGCCATTGTGGGAGACCTGGGGCCCTTGTGAGAGATCTGGAACCCTTGTGGGAGACCTGGGGCCTTTGGGGGAGACCTGATGCTCTTGTGAAAGATCTGGGGTTCTTTTGTGAGATCTAGAGCCCTTGTGAGACTGTAATTTTGGTCCAATCTTGTGATGCCTTGCATCACACTCCAATTTTTTCCTCTCTTCTTGATCCCTTTCTTCTCCTTTATTCTTTTCCTTCTCATCTTTCTCCTCCTCCGCCTGTTACATGGTCTCACGAGTATCCTGTTACAAGCTGAATAGTTCATTAGCCTCGTTCTTACTATCCCTCATCCCCTGGTTTATCTGTGACGTCCTGGCTGTTTTATTCCCTCCAGCTGCTAGTATCGACGTTATCTAATATTCAGTAATTCTTCTTCAGCATATGTTAGCTTGCTTTAATTTTCACTACTGCCTATATGGTAAATTCTTAAACAACTCTAACACAGTAATGATTTTTATGGTTTAATGTCTGGCTGTTGCATGTTAATAAGACACAGTGTGCTGCTTATACTATTTTATCGAAAAAACGTTTCGCCCCTGGTGAACGAAATGTCTTCGCTATAAAATACCATTAAACACACAATGTGACTTATTAACATACTTGTCGGTATATAATAACAATGGTAAACATTGTGGCTGTTTCAGTAACCAGGGATAGAGATGACAGCACCATTGGTTGTTCTGAAACATAATGTCATCACTGTCATGAGAAACACAGCCTAATAAACCTGGGATGGTGTACTTCGTTTATCAATTCTACAACAGCCCCACAACTGGAAATGCTTCTCCTGACGCTGGTCATTTCACCAAGGTCTTCCTCTGGCTTACTAGTCCCCTGAGGCAGTCTTAGTCATATGGTGGCTGTTTTTGGTCACCTGGGCGAAGCATTCCTCTAGCTTTGCAGTCAACACCGTGATATTTTAATTTTTTTTTTATTCGCCGGTATTCTCCCGGCCCGGGTCTTTTCCAAGTAGTGGTGACCCGGCCTTGGCTCCCTATCTGGGGAGTGTCTCGAGACCTAAGTCTCCCATGGGAGAAGGCACAAGTACCCCCACATCTTTTGATATTTTAATATTACATCATAAGATGTCCTGTCTTAATTTTCTCTACACTCCATGGAGCAAGGAAGATAAATTTCTTACCTATCTTTTATGCTCTCTTTGGTTACATCTAACAATTTTTCCTTTAGTTACCCTTCTTTATCCTCTCTGCTAATACCATACCAACTCAGCGTTCCTTTGGTGAAATATTTATAATATTCCTCTACCTGAAGGGTGCTCCGAGGGTCGATGCCCCCGCGACCCGGTCCATGACCCGGCCTCTAGGAGCAATTAGGTTACAACTAATACTGAATTTCCTGAAAAGATGTAAAAAAACAGTTTAGATATGGGATTGACCACAATTTGAGTGGTGGTTTATTCGTCAGGAAACATCACAGTCTGTCTTGACACAGATCTTATTCACATCAAATGATCTGCCACAGGTTAAGCATCAGTTGGCGTATCTCAGCTAGGTTTATTAAGAAAGTTTATTTAGGTACAGGTACACATAAGTACAATTACCACATTAATTACCACATAAATTACCTCATTTAAGAGAAAGAATCACTGCATCGCGTTGTGTCCTAAGATAAAACAACTGGATGGTGCAATTTGGGTTCAGTCATCCGCTTGTGTCTGAGGTTGTGCACTGTTTGAGTGAAACTTCAAGCTGTCAAGCCACTCCCTCCCGAGGGATTATAGGGAGGATCAAGTGAAGCCTGGGAGTGGTCAATTGTCGAGGGAGGGAGGGAAGGGTGGGCGGGGGAGAGAGAGAGAGAGAGGGCAAATGTAAAGGGAGTGAGAAGTAAAGGAGGAGGACCCTTATAGGGGTGGAAAGTCTTGATTCCGATGACGGCTCTTAATCCGAGGATTTAGAGCTTTCCCATTTCCCCAATTCTGTACTAACCCTAATAGGTTTAATTCTTCTCCATGAATATAACAATACAGTGTGGAAAGTGGAAAGAGAAAAATGAGAAAAAGGCTGACACTGCCATAGTGAATGACGGATCGACTGACAGCTGACGGACGAACAGGGATTATACGAGGTAGGATGGAGGGGAATGAGGGGTACGGAGAGAGGGATAGGTAAAGGGAGGAGAAAAAAGTGAGGTGTGGTCAGTCACACATCGTGGGTATACAAACAATGAAACTACCGTATAGAATAGGTTAACTATACACTGAGTGTAATTATAAATTCGGTCAAGCACCTTAATTACTGGGAACGTTTAAAGTCCTTTGACCTGTACTTCTTGAAACTTAGGTCAGAAAGATGCATCATAATCTACTCTTCGAAAATCTTAGAGGGGCTGTTCCCAAATTTGCACACACAAATCCCTCCCTACGAAAACAAAAGACAAGCAGACTGTGCAACATAACCCTAATAAAAAGCAGGGGTGCTATAAATATAATGAGCGAAAACATAATAAGTGTCCGGGGCCCAAGACTATTCTACAGCCTCCCATCATACATAAAGGGAATTACCAATAGACCCCTATCTTTCTTCAAGAAGGAACTGGGTATGTTCTTATTAAGTCACTTCCTGACAAGTCAGGTTGTGGTTTGTATGCTGGACTACACGTGACCAGCAGTAACAGCCTGCTTGATCTGACCCTGATCCACCAGGAAGCCTGGTAATAGATCGGGCTGTGGGGGCGTTGACCCTCGGAACATTCTCCAAACAGGCAGTGTATGACTCTGTCTCTGTCCACATATCCACACACTTTGCATGTCGTGTCATTGACATCTCCTTACAAACCATCCTGCTAGAGATACTTTTAGCCTAAGGGGTCCTGATCAGCAAAATGCACGTAGCTGTGAAGGTGTCTTCACCAAATACAGCTTCAACAACAAGAACATCAACTGGGACCAGGTGAAACATGTTGGAAAGATATCGTAAATAACATGGATCCAAACCAGTACCTTTGAAAGGATCAACTTTCTGGCAGCTGAAGTATGTTCAAGGCATATTCCCCTAAGAAAGAAGTAAACTGGAGAGAGAAAGATGCTCCCTCTACAGAAGACGAAGAATCACTGAGCACCTCAAGAACGCTAGATTATCAGATACATGGAAGGAAGCGCTGACCAGGAAAGTGGAAAGTATCGAACTTAAGTTAAAGGACTCTTACAGGACCCAGGAGAGACAGGAGCAGCTAAAAGCAATTATTGAAATTGAAAGAAATTCGAAATATTTCATTTCATTTGCCAAAAACAAGGCAAATACCACATCTAGTATCGGGCCCTTGCTCAGACAAGATGGAACTTACACAGAAGACAACAAAAAATTAGTGAGATACTGAAATCCCAATACGACTCAGTGTTTAGCTAGTCACTAATCAGTCTAAAGATCGACAATCCAAATGATTTTTTCTTGAATGAGCCTCAAAACTCCATCAGTGTATGCCAGATTTCCGACATTGCCCCAACTCCGATAGACTTTGAGAAAGCCATTGACAACATGCCCATGCACTCAGCCCCAGGCCCGGAATCGTGGAACTCTCTGTTCATAAAGAACTGCAAGAAACCCCTTTTGCGTGCCCTAAGTATACTATGGAGAAGGAGCTTAGACATGGGTGAAATTTCACAGCCACTAAAAACAGCAGATATAGCCTACTCAATAAAGGTGGCAGCAAAGCATTAGCTAAAAACTATAGACCAGTAGTTCTAACGTCCCACATCATAAAAATCTTTGAGCGCTAAGAAGCACGATTTCAAACCACTTGGATTCCCAAAATCTGCACAATCCAGGGCAACATGGGTTCAGGGCAGGTCGCTCCTGCCTCTCGCAACTACTGGATCTCTATGATATGGTCTTGGATGCACTGGAAGAAAAACAGAATGCAGATGTAATATACACAGACTTTGCAAAAGCCTTTGACAAGTGCGATCATGGCGTAATAGTGCACAAAATAAGTGCTAAAGGAATAACTGGCAAAGCGCGGAGATGGATCTTCAACTTTCTAACCAATCGAACACAAAGAATAATGGTCAACAGAGTTAAATCAGAAGCTGCCATAATGAAAACCTGTTCCACAAGGCACAGTACTCACCCCATCCTTTTCCTCATCCTCATGTCACACATAGACAAAGATGTAACCCACAGTACCATGTCATCCTTTGTAGACGATACTAGGATCTGCATGAGACTGTCATCTGTTGAGGACACGGTTACCCTCCAAGAAGATATTAACCAAGTTTTCCAATGGGCAACGGAAAACAATATGATCAATGAAAACAAATTCCAGCTAGTCCGTTATGGAAAACCGGAGGATGTAATACCTAGAACTGAGTATACTACAAACTCTGATCATACAATAGAGCGGAAAAATAATGTGAGGGACTTGGGATTGTTAATGTCTGAGGATATCACTTTCACGGATCACAACAGTGTCACGATCACAACTGTAAGTAAAGAAAATGATAGGGTGGATAATGAGAACGTTCAAAACAAGAGATGCCAAGCCGATGATGATCCTTTTCAAATCATTTGTTCCCTCTAGGCTGGAATACTGCTGTACATTAACATCTCGGTTCAAGGCAGGTGAAATTGCAGATCTAGAGAGTGTATAGAGAACCTTTACTGCACATATAAGTTCTATCAAACACCTCAACTACTGAGAACGCTTGAAAGCACTTGATTTGCACTCGTTGGAACGCAGGCGAGAGAGAAACATCATAATCTACACTTGGAAAATCCTAGAACGAATGGTCCCGAATCTGCATTACGGAAATCACCCCCTACGAAAGTAAAAGACTGGGCAGGCGGTGCAGAATACCCCCAATGAAAAGTAGGGGCGCCATTGGTACACTAAGAGAAAACACAATAAGTGTATGGGATCCAAGACTGTTCAGCAGCCTCCAACCATGCATAAGGGGAATTAACAATCGGCTCCTGGCTGCCTTCAAGAGGGAGCTGGACAGATATAGTCGGTGCCGGATCAGCCGGGCTGTGGTTCGTATATTGTACTATGTGCGGCCAGCAGTAACAGCCTGGTTGATGAGGCCCTGATCCACCGGGAGGCCTGGTCGTGGACCGGGCCGCGGGGGCGTTGATCCCCGGAATACCCTCCAGGTAGACACAAGGTAGCCTAAGTCTAGCAGTAGCGATATCTTACACTATACTGACCCATTTTCTTTCTCCATAAAACTGCCTAACTTGACAAATTTCATTATGACGGACAATTGTTCAGCTAGTTCCTGTATGTACTGTTCTACTTCAAACTCGTTTACTGGTTCTTTGCTGACATTTTTTTTAAAGTTCTATTTGAGAAACCAAAATTATATTCGACATTTTTTATTTAATGCTTGCCTAGGTAAGTTATCAACTTTGTCATGCTGAAACAAAACTTTCTTCTTAAATAAACGGAGGAAGAAGTTGAAGGGAAAGAAGAATCGACGGAGAGAAGGAAGGGGAGGGAGGGATGAAGAGGGTAGTGAGGGGAAACTTATTTGATCTGTACACGTGGTGTGAGTGATTGACACCATCCCTACCCTGCCCTCTCCCACACCCTACCCTGCCCTCTCCAACACCCTACCCTGCCCTCTCCAACACCCTACCCTGCCCTCTCCTATAATCTGCCCTCCCTCCTCCACCCCCTGGCGCTTCCATTCTCTCTCCCTCACCTCTACTATCTTCGCATCTTCTCTCCACTTTTTACCTTCCACTCCTCTCCTGCATCTTCCTTCAACCAGCCACTCCATCTTTACACCTCTCCCCTTCCCCCTCCCCCTCCCCCTCCCCCTCCCCCTTCCCCTTCCCCTCCCCCTTCCCTCTATCCAAGTGCATCTTCCCCCTCGTCTGAGCCCCAAATGTGTGTGAATATGTATATATGTATGTGTTCGTGATATGTATACAACTATGTGAGTTAACATGGTATGCAATTTTCCCCTCTTATTAGCCCTGTTGACCTTATTCTGGGTCATCCAACTGTGAGTGTTGCTGAGTGCAAGTGAAGTACTTTGTTGCATAATGTTCAGGCTTGTCGTCGCCAGGCTAGTGCAACTATGTATTCTTTAGTATATGTACATAGGTTTAAAGTATGGAGAGGCTTTTGCAACATTAAATACAGATTTTTTATATTTATGTGCACAAATGACCCGCACGTAAAGACAGAAACTTATGACTGCGTTTCGGTCCAGCTTGTACCATTGACTAGTTACACGTGCTGGTTATTTGTGTATTGTACCATACACTATATTATATCTTTTTATTCCTTATGTATGTATGTTTGCATGCGTGTTTATGTATTCTTAGATATATTATGCAATGTATATTCTCCCATCTTTTTTCTTTTTTATATATAACATTTGTTTCGCTGCTCCGAGATGCTGGAGATATCCTCATAAAAATTCCATTTATCCTGTGTAGAAGTTAGGAAATCCTGAGAGATGGTAACGTCCAGGTAATAGTGAATTCAGTTCTGCTAGAACCAATTTTTCAAAGCTGTATATCAATGGAATATTATGTCGATAAGATGAATTAGACAAATGTGCAATGTCTG
Organism: Cherax quadricarinatus; assembly: GCF_038502225.1. Taxonomy (NCBI): domain Eukaryota; kingdom Metazoa; phylum Arthropoda; class Malacostraca; order Decapoda; family Parastacidae; genus Cherax; species Cherax quadricarinatus. The sequence continues at coordinate 19,367,895 of NC_091329.1, forward strand.
GGTATTTTTGCTTAGTGGACGTTTCGCCATCCAGTGGCTTTATCAATACAATACAAGGACATAATATGACAACTGTAGAAATATGTACAGAAGACAGTGGAGGGCGAGGTAATCAGTCCCCCAGTCTAGGAGCAGGTGATGAGCACCGTGGTGTTGAAGAATCTTTATGATTATGGTGCTCATCATCTGCCCCTAGGCTGAGGGACTGATTACCTCGTCTCCCACTAACTTCTGTATATATTTCTACAGTCTTCAAATTATTTCCTTGTATTGTATTGATAAAGCCACCGAATGGAGATAAATTTACAAAGTAAAAATACCCAGATTTTGCACATGTGTCTTAATTCATCATCTTTGAAGCTGCTGAACTTTTAATGTAATACTTGACGACATCCTCATTGTCCAACTGAATTCTGCCAGTTCAGACTGACAAAGTTCAGTAATATTTGCAGCCCATATTGTGTCATGGAGTATGAGAGAGAAATATAACTAGCTTTTGTTCCAGCTATGTAAGTATCATATTGAACAAGGTAGCAACACATTGCTCGTTGTATCCACTTTCGATAAAAAAAACTCTCCATTTCCCTCAGCCCCAATATATCTGCCCTTCTGCATCCCTCTACCTAATTATCTCCTTGTTCCTCCTACCTGTGTGTTTCATTCTTCTACACTACTGATTCTTAACCTTTAAGTGCCTGTATCTCATCAGTTGTTTTAATTTTTTTCATACCCCCGTCCCTATCCTTGTCAAAAATAACTTAAAATGTTAATTTCTTTTGGGAAATTTCTTTGTTTTTACAGAAGAAATAAATATGAAGGCGAAATAAATCGGCTACTCAGTTATTAATAAGAACTTATACGTATTTGTCTTATATAGTGGCTCTTTTGTTGTTGATGCTCATTAATGATGATAGTGATTTTTTTTTTTTTGGGGGGGGAGGGGGAATATCCACACGCATGTCATCACGCTCTTCGAACCAGTTTTCTGTGGCATTTCGTATTTGCCGCCAAGTCACGGCTCCTGTGACTTTGAGTGTGTAACCCCTGTGTTGCCCGGCAGGTCAGGACACTCCACCCTGTACCTTGTTTCACAGTTCCCCTCTTAGATCTGGCCCTGGCTTCCTCTACACACACTGTCTGGTATTACTCCTTAGGAAATAAGAACATAAGAATGGAGGAACACTGCAGAAGGTCTACTGGCCCATACAAGGCAGGTCCTTATCAAAAGCACCCTTTCCCAAAGCTGCCCAAGAATTTACTTCCGTACCCTTGACACCAATCAAACCCAGCTCCTCCCAGTCATAAATTTTTCCAATCTCTTCTTAAAACTACCCAGGGTCTAGGCCTAGCTTTGATTACCCTACTCAGAAAACTGTTCCACGCATCGACCACTCTGTTAGAAAATAAGTAATTACCCGTGTCCTTTTTAAAATTAAATTTATCCAACTTAAATCCGTTATTCCTGGTACTTACCTGTGTCGATATACTGTACTCAATATAAGCATCCTGCAGTCAGCCGTGCCTTTGCTTCAACCTCGCTCTGCTACCCAACACATAAGTTACGAAGCTGGTCATTCCTACAGCACGGACAGGGTGGATTGTCCAGTCAAGTGCTCCTGCAGTCAGCCACGAAATCCATATTAAAAATAAATGGGTTCTGAATCCCATGAGCCATAGAAACCTCTCCGTGGGGACAACAGCTTAAGGATGACGAATTCAGTTCCTGCAAATAATTTCTCGCTTCGCTTATGATACACTTTATTTTCTGATAGACATTTCTTTTTCCTCACCAGCAGCCTTATCGAGTGAAGGAAAATTAACATAATTTCCATTCTGTAAGAAATTTATCAAAATTAAAAGTTTTTGAGTGAAGGCTGGCAACTTTTCCCCGTATACTAGGAAAATTATGCTAAAAAAAAACAGTACCGAAAAATACCTGAATAACAGCAGCAGACTCTTTGAAGAATGAAAATTAACACTCGCTAGAGAATTAAAAAAATGTTGAGCTCAAACTGAATACATCATACAGAGTCCAGGGGAGGCAATGGGAGCTAAAAATCCAGAAGTGAAATTGAGAGAAATCCAAAATACCTTTTCTCATATGCAAAACCCAGGTCAAAAACAACGTCTGGTATCGGGCCTTTGATGAGAGGAGATGGGACATACACTGACGACAAAGGGATGAGCGAAATTCTAAAGTCCCAGTACGTCTCAGTATTCATTGAGCCACTAATCGGCCCAACGATTGACGACCCAAACGAGTTTTTCATGAATGAGATACAAAATGCTGCAGCCATCTCCTTAATCTCTGGTATAACTCTAATAGAAGCCCTTGATTACATGCCCATGCACTCCACCTCAGACCCACACTCATGAAACTCGATATTCACCAGAGACTGGAAGACACCCTTTTCTTACATATTGTCTGGAGAAGCTTAGGTACTGGGGTCATCCCACAATCAAGTCAGCAAAATTACTGAGCAGGAAAATGTACAGAGAACCTTTACAGCTCGTATTAACTCAGTCAAGTACCTAAATTACTGGGAACTCTTGAAGTTCTTAGAACTTTCCTCCTTAGAACCTAGGCGATAAAGATGCATTATAATCTATACCTGGAAGACCCTGGAAGGATTGATACCAAACCCGCACACTGAAATTAATACTTATGAACACAAGCGTGGCAGACGGTGCAGGGATACCTCTAATGAAAAGATGGAACGAGCTAAGTATACTGAGAGAGAACTCAATAAATGTTAAGGGATCACGACTCTTCAACACCCTCCTTTCAGGCATAATAGAGATTACCAACAAACCACTGTCTTCAAGAGAGAACTCGACAAATTCCTCAACATAATTCCTGATCTGCCGGGTTGTGGTCCACACGTCAGACTGTGGGTGGCGCCCACTAACAGCTTGGCTGATCAGGCCACCATCCAGGAAGTTTTCGAAGCGTTCACTAGAAAACGATATAAAACACTTGCTTAAAATTAAAGAGTAACGAAATAAACAGTTTGTCGAAGTAAAAAATATTTTTCAGTGTATTTAAATAGACTTAGAATTTTTGTAATGAACAGTTCATAGAATTTTTAAATTGATCAGTGTGGCTCGTACCCCTTAGATATAACTTTTGTACCTCCAAAGTGTACATGTACTCTCTAAGGTGTACATGTACTCCCAAGGGGTACATGTACCACCAAGGTGTACATGTACTCCCAAGGTGTACATGTATTGCCAACGGGTACATGTACACCTTGGTTAAGAAGTACCACTCCATACTTCCCATTCCTCTTCTATGCCCCTCTCGTTTTCTTTCCCTACCTCTCTACGTCCTTCCCTCCACACTTTGAACCTCTTCCCTTCTTGCCCTTCCCTTGACCCACCTATTCCCCCTTCCTCTTCTTTACGCATTTTTTCCCTCTCGACACGTTCCCCTCACCCAAGAAGACAAAGTAAGCAATTATGACTTTTAGAAAGCAGGAAATTAAGAGGAAATTAGAATAAGGTTTAAGGAAGAACAGAAAATATTAGCCAGGTGAATAATAGGAAATGGCAGAAACAGACAACAGAATACATGTAAAACATTAATAAACGGAGGGTGTGTGCAGTGTAATATATATATATATATATATATATATATATATATATATATATATATATATATATATATATATATATATATTTTATATATATATATATATTATATATATATATATATATTTTATATATATATATATATATATATATATATATATATATATATATATATATATATATATATATATATATGACAAGGGTTCCTAACTTTATTGACAAGCTAGGAGCTCTTACCTACATCAGCTCATTTGAAAGCATTTTTATTGGTATGAAACATACTAGTAGGAAACAGAATGAAGTTGGAGCCATCTGTGGGCCAGCATTTTCATTTGATCAACTGACTTTATCTCGTTGATATCATTATGCCGTACGAATGTGTTCCATACTCGAGTCATCCTAGGGATAAATGATCTCAGATGAAGTGATGTTCTGGAGAAGGGTACAGCCAGAGTGAAATTGCTGCTTTCTGCCCGTCTTATGGTACAGAAGCTTGCTTCTCGCTGTCCTCGAAGTGGAGCCAAGTGTGGCACTTCGACATTGTTGGCCTTGTACATAACAGTTAGGTCGCCCACATCCCTCTTGCGTTGAAGGCTCTACTGAAATGACAGATCTATCCAGGATGGGTATAGGCGAGAAATGAGATGTCTTGCTCTGTTCTCTGATCTGTGAAGCAGTAACAGATGAGATGGGGGCAGGCAAATCAAGAAAGTGGAGCATACTCAAGGTGTGAGCGTGCTTGTGCTGCATACAGAGTCTTGCAACCCCTTCTGTCAAGCAGATTCAAGATACATCGAAGTGCTGCAAGCTTCCTGGCTACCTTGTTTGCAAGATTCACAACGTGATTCTCATGGTCAGTTTGGAGTCATATATCACCCCAAGGATATCAACTTCTCCAGGTGCCAACACTCTCCCATTCATACTTACTACTGCTTTGGCATTACCATCATGGTGCATAGAGATTATCATCATTTGTGTTTTCTCGGGTGCAAATGTTACTTGCCATCGGTTACCCCAAGTTGATATAGCTCTTACTGGTGATTAATGTAGCTTAGAGCAGCTGACATTTCTTCTCTTGGACAAGTAAATGCCAGAGTATAGTCGTCTGCATATGCATGGGATTCTGGGATGAGATGAAGGTCATTGAAGTAGACATTCCATGACAATGGCCCAAGCACATTTTCTTGTGGAACACTTGTCCTAATAGGATGTCTTGCTGATTCTGTTCCAGTGAGAACTACCTTTAGAGATCTACCATGAAGGTAATCACTGAGGAGACATAATGTAGACCCTGCAATTCCCAATGCTTGCAGTTTAGCCAAGAGGCCCTGATGCCACACTCGGTCGAAAGCACCAGCAATGTCCAGTGCTACCACACAGCTGATTTTGGATTCGTCCAGTGACTGGTGCCATTTAGTGGAGAGTTTAACAACAGATCAGCAGCAGAGAAACCTTTCTTGAAGCCATATTGACGGCCAAAAAGGAGTGGTAATCAAAAGTAGTCATTTGTCTTGAGATTATTGTCCCAAGAATCTTGCCAGTGATTGACAGGAGTGACACCGGTCTGTAGTTGCTAATTTCTCCTCTGTTCTTCTTTTTGTGAACAGAGACTCTATTTGGCTCTTTCCACAGAGAAGGACATTTACACTGACCAGGCAGTAATGAAAGGTGCGAGTTAGGGGTGCTGCTAGCTGGTCCTTTCTAAAATTTTCTCTTATACGTTTAAAGATATATTTTCATTTATGTGAATGTAAAAATTAATAATTTTGTGCCAAAAGAACCTTAGAAAATTTACCTAACTTTATTATAACAAGCGCAATTTAATTTAGCCTAATCCAACCAAATATATTTTAGATAAGTTTACAATAATTTAATAATAAACAAACACAATGAAATACATTTTTTTCGTTAGGTTCAGAATGATTTTTACAAAATTATTTTATACACAAATTTTCGCTTGCCTGATTCGGCAAGAAAAGCGTTGATATTTAAGCCAAAATCGCAGGTTTTACTTATCTGGCACGACATATATATATATATATATATATATATATATATATATATATATATATATATATATATATATATATATATATATATATATATATATTAAAGGTGATGAGGATAAAAAAAATTAGGTAACGAAAGACTGGATATCAGATTGGAGGGAAAGATTATGGAGGAGGTGAATGTATTCAGATATTTAGGAGTGTACGTGTCAGCAGATGGGTCTATGAAAGATGAGGTGAATCATAGAATTGACGAGGGGAAAAAGGTGAGTGGTGCACTGAGAAGTCTGTGGAGACAAAGAACTTTGTCCATGGAAGCAAACTCATGGAGAAGAGTGGTAGAGCACCTAGAACTTGAACTTATAAACGACAACCAGTACGGTTTCAGGGAAGAGAAATCCTTGTCATAAACCTACTGGAGTTTTATGACAAGGTAACGGAAGTGAGACAGCAGAGAAAGATTGGTAGATTCCATTTTCTTGGACTGCAAGAAGGTCTTCGACACAGGTCCTCACAAGAGATTAGTGCAAAAGCTAGAGGATAAGGCACGTATAACAGGAACGGCACCGCAATGGGTCGGAGAATACCTGACAGGGAGGCAGCAACGAGTCATGGTACGTGACGAGGTGTCAGAGTGGGCGCCTTGTGACGAGCGGGTTCCACAGGGGTCAGTCCGAGCACCAGTGCTGTTTTTGGTATACATGAATGACATGACGGAAGGGATAGACTCAGAAGTGTCCCTGTTTGCAGATGTGAAATTAATGAGGAGAATTAAATCGGATGAGGATCAGGCAGGACTACAGAGAGATCTAGACAGGCTACAAGCCGGGTCCAGCAACTGGCTTCTCGAATTTAACCCAGCTAAATGCGTAGTCGTAAAGATCGGGGAAGGGCAAAGAAGTCCGCAGACAGAGAATAGGCTAGGTGGCCAAAGACTGCAAACTGCACTCAAGGAAAAGGATCTAGGGGTCAGTATAATACCGAGCACATATCCTGAGGCGCGCACATCACCTAGATAACTGCTGCAGCATATGGGCTCCTGGCAACCTGAGAATAGCATTCCGATACCTCAGTAAGGAATCGTTCAAGACACTGTACACCGTGTACGTCAGGCCCATACTGGAGCATGCAGCACCAGTTTGGAACCCACACCTGGTCAAGCACGTCAAGATATTAAAGAAAGTGCAAAGGTTTGCAACTAGTCCCAGAGTTAAGGGTAATGTCCTACGAAGAAAGGTTAAGGGAAATCTGCTTCACGACACTGGCGGACAGGAGGGTTAGGGGAGATATGATAACGACATGTAAAATACTGCGACAGGGTGGACAGAGACAGGATGTTCCAGAGATGGGATACAGAAACGAGGGGTCACAATTGGAAGTTGAAGACTCAGATGAGTCAAAGGGATGTTAGGAAGTATTTCTTCAGTCATAGAGTTGTCAGGAAGTGGAATAGTCTGGAGAGTGAAATGGTGAAGGCAGGATTCGTATATAGCTTTAAGAAGAGGTATGATGAAGCTCATGAAGGAGAGAAAGAGTGCTCCTAGTAGCGACCAGTGAAGAGACGGGGTCAAGAGCTATGAATCGACCCCTGCGGCCACAATTAAGTGAGTACAATTAGGTGAGTACACAATATTACAACCGACCACCGACACAGCAACATCTTAGGATCTTGACACAGGGAATTCCCCTCTTGCCTAACCTGTAGTCATGATCTACTTACACTAATGGATTTTTTTCCTGGTAACTCCATCTCCTCCTGCTTCAGCTTGACTGACTGCAATGTATGTAAGCCACTTCTCATTCCATATACTTTACATTTCTGAAGTTGGATGGACTGTACACATCAGCTCCAGGCTAAGGGACTGATTACCTCAAACTCCTCCTCATTTTCCGCCGTTCTTCTCTGTATTAGACTGAAGAAGCCATTGACTGGCGAAGAGTTTCCATGATAAAGATTGCCAGATGTTGTACGAGTGTCTCATTCTTCAGTTTCCATATGTGCTTTGGTCTCTGTTAACTTTGTGTACTTTATCTAATGGAGGTGATTCTTCGATGTGGATGAGTTGCTCTTGATCTTGAGATCAAACCTGATATTCATCCATTCTTCAAGTACTGTTTAACTCCTACTTATTTAGAGCTTCATCATGAATATAATAATAATAATAATAGTTAATTATTTGCTTTATATTACGTTTAAGTTATTAAATATTTTCCATATTTTCTTTATTATCACTGCGTGTACTCTACTCTCTTTTAAGTGCTACACAATCTGTTCTTCGTTATCTTGAAGTTTAAAAGTAACCAGCAGGATATTCCTGGCTTATCGCCTTCACTGACAGCGCTCAAGATATCGTCACAGCTGTTGAGGAAGAATTTAATAGTTGTGAGTGCCGATGTCGGTGTGATTCTGATGACTTTTTAATTTTCACTTTGTGGTCTACGACGAGGATTTATGATGACGCCGAGATTGTGTAACGTGTTGATAAATGTTGTCTGGTAGGTGAATGCTGGCGTGTTAGGTGACGTGGTTGTCTGGTAGGTGAATGCTGGCGTGTTAGGTGACGTGGTTGTCTGGTAGGTGAATGCTGGCGTGTTAGGTGACGTGGTTGTCTGGTAGGTGAATGCTGGCGTGTTAGGTGACGTGGTTGTCTGGTTGGTGAATGCTGGCGTGTTAGGTGACGTGGTTGTCTGGTAGGTGAATGCTGGCGTGTTAGGTGACGTGGTTGTCTGGTAGATGAATGCTGGCGTGTTAGGTGACGTGGTTGTCTGGTTGGTGAATGCTGCCGTGTTAGGTGACGTGGTTGTCTGGTAGGTGAATGCTGGCGTGTTAGGTGACGTGGTTGTCTGGTAGATGAATGCTGGCGTGTTAGGTGACGTGGTTGTCTGGTAGGTGAATGCTGGCGTGTTAGGTGACGTGGTTGTCTGGTTGGTGAATGCTGCCGTGTTAGGTGACGTGGTTGTCTGGTAGGTGAATGCTGGCGTGTTAGATGACGTGGTTGTCTGGTAGGTGAATGCTGGCGTGTTAGGTGACGTGGTTGTCTGGTAGGTGAATGCTGGCGTGTTAGGTGACGTGGTTGTCTGGTTGGTGAATGCTGGCGTGTTAGATGACGTGGTTGTCTGGTAGGTGAATGCTGGCGTATTAGGTGACGTGGTTGTCTGGTTGGTGAATGCTGCCGTGTTAGGTGACGTGGTTGTCTGGTAGGTGAATGCTGGCGTGTTAGGTGACGTGGTTGTCTGGTAGGTGAATGCTGGCGTGTTAGGTGACGTGGTTGTCTGGTAGGTGAATGCTGGCGTATTAGGTGACGTGGTTGTCTGGTAGATGAATGCTGGCGTGTTAGGTGACGTGGTTGTCTGGTAGGTGAATGCTGGCGTATTAGGTGACGTGGTTGTCTGGTAGGTGAATGCTGGCGTATTAGGTGACGTGGTTGTCTGGTAGATGAATGCTGGCGTGTTAGGTGACGTGGTTGTCTGGTAGGTGAATGCTGGCATATTAGGTGACGTGGTTGTCTGGTAGGTGAATGCTGGCGTATTAGGTGACGTGGTTGTCTGGTAGATGAAGGCTGCCGTGTTAGGTGACGTGGTTGTCGGGTAGGTGAATGCTAGCGTGTTAGGTGACGTGGTTGTCTGGTTGGTGAATGCTGGCGTGTTAGGTGACGTGGTTGTCTGGTAGGTGAATGCTGGCGTGTTAGGTGACGTGGTTGTCTGGTAGGTGAATGCTGGCGTGTTAGGTGACGTGGTTGTCTGGTAGGTGAATGCTGGCGTGTTAGGTGACGTGGTTGCCTGGTAGATGAATGCTGGCGTGTTAGGTGACGTGGTTGTCTGGTAGGTGAATGCTGGCGTGTTAGGTGACGTGGTTGTCTGGTAGGTGAATACTGGCGTGTTAGGTGACGTGGTTGTCTGGTAGGTGAATGCTGGCGTGTTAGGTGACGTGGTTGTCTGGTAGGTGAATGCTGGCGTGTTAGGTGACGTGGTTGTCTGGTAGGTGAATGCTGGCGTGTTAGGTGACGTGGTTGTCTGGTAGGTGAATGCTGGCGTGTTAGGTGACGTGGTTGTCTGCTAGATGAATGCTGGCGTGTTAGGTGACGTGGTTGTCTGGTAGGTGAATGCTGGCGTGTTAGGTGACGTGGTTGTCTGGTAGGTGAATGCTGGCGTGTTAGGTGACGTGGTTGTCTGGTAGGTGAATGCTGGCGTGTTAGGTGACGTGGTTGTCTGGTAGATGAATGCTGGCGTGTTAGGTGACGTGGTTGTCTGGTAGATGAATGCTGGCGTGTTAGGTGACGTGGTTGTCTGGTAGATGAATGCTGGCGTGTTAGGTGACGTGGTTGTCTGGTAGGTGAATCCTAGCGTGTTAGGTGACGTGGTTATCTGGTTGGTGAATGCTGGCGTGTTAGGTGACGTGGTTGTCTGGTAGATGAATGCTGGCGTGTTAGGTGACGTGGTTGTCTGGTAGATGAATGCTGGCGTGTTAGGTGACGTGGTTGTCTGGTAGATGAATGCTGGCGTGTTAGGTGACGTGGTTGTCTGGTAGGTGAATGCTAGCGTGTTAGGTGACGTAGTTGTCTGGTTGGTGAATGCTGGCGTGTTAGGTGACGTGGTTGTCTGGTAGGTGAATGCTAGCGTGTTAGGTGACGTGGTTGTCTGGTTGGTGAATGCTGGCGTGTTAGGTGACGTGGTTGTCTGGTAGGTGAATGCTGGCGTGTTAGGTGACGTGGTTGTCTGGTAGGTGAATGCTGGCGTGTTAGGTGACGTTGTTGTCTGGTAGGTGAATGCTGGCGTGTTAGGTGACGTGGTTGTCTGGTAGATGAATGCTGGCGTGTTAGGTGACGTGGTTGTCTGGTAGATGAATGCTGGCGTGTTAGGTGACGTGGTTGTCTGGTAGATGAATGCTGGCGTGTTAGGTGACGTGGTTGTCTGGTAGATGAATGCTGGCGTGTTAGGTGACGTGGTTGTCTGGTAGGTGAATGCTAGCGTGTTAGGTGACGTGGATGTCTGGTTGGTGAATGCTAGCGTGTTAGGTGACGTGGTTGTCTGGTTGGTGAATGCTGGCGTGTTAGGTGACGTGGTTGTCTGGTAGATGAATGCTGGCGTGTTAGGTGACGTGTTTGTCTGGTAGATGAATGCTGGCGTGTTAGGTGACGTGGTTGTCTGGTAGATGAATGTTGGCGTGTTAGGTGACGTGGTTGTCTGGTAGATGAATGCTAGCGTGTTAGGTGACGTGGTTGTCTGGTTGGTGAATGCTGGCGTGTTAGGTGACGTGGTTGTCTGGTAGGTGAATGCTAGCGTGTTAGGTGACGTGGTTGTCTGGTTGGTGAATGCTGGCGTGTTAGGTGACGTGGTTGTCTGGTAGGTGAATGCTGGCGTGTTAGGTGACGTGGTTGTCTGGTAGGTGAATGCTGGCGTGTTAGGTGACGTGGTTGTCTGGTAGGTGAATGCTGGCGTGTTAGGTGACGTGGTTGCCTGGTAGGTGAATGCTGGCGTATTAGGTGACGTGGTTGTCTGGTAGGTGAATGCTGGCGTATTAGGTGACGTGGTTGTCTGGTTGGTGAATGCTGGCGTGTTAGGTGACGTGGTTGTCTGGAAGGTGAAATCATGCCGTGTTAGGTGACATGGTTGTCTGCTAGGTGAATGCTGGCGTGTTAGTGACGTGGTTGTCAGGGACGTGAATGCTGGCGTGTTAGTGACGTGGTTGTCAGGGACGTGAATGCTGGCGTGTTAGGGTGACTTGGATGTTACATAAGTGAATACAGATTTATTAAATATACTGGGTGTCATGTAATAGCAAGAGAATGCTTCTTTTGATCGACTTCAAACTCTGGTGAATATCAAATATAAATACTTTTGCACCGAATTTGGATTGTGTGTCGGCCAGTTTCCCAGTTTTATGAAAAAAGTTAAGAACATAAGAACATAAGAACGAAGGAACACTGCAGAAGGCCTACTGGCCCATGCAAGGCAGGTCCAAGTCTCCTACCGGCTTAAGCCAATGCACCCAACCTAGTCAGGTCAGGTCACATTGACTTAAGGGAGGAACACGGCAACCGACCTGGTAGCACAAGCTATCAGGTCTAACTCACACCCACCCACATCTACTCATGTATTTATCCAACCTATTTTTAAAGCTACACAACGTTCTGGCCTCTATAACGGTATTTGGGAGTTTGTTCCACTCATCCACAACTCTATTACCAAACCAGTACTTTCCTATATCCTTCCTGAATCTGAATTTTTCCAACTTAAAACCATTGCTGCGAGTCCTGTCTAGGCTAGATATTTTCAGCACACTATTTACATCCCCTTTATTTATTCCTGTCTTCCATTTATACACCTCAATCATATCCCCCCTAATTCTACGTCTTTCTAGAGAGTGCAGTTTCAGGGCCCTTAGTCTATCCTCATAGGGAAGGTTTCTGATACATGGGATCAACTTTGTCATCCTCCTTTGTACATTTTCCAGAGAATTTATATCCATTCTGTAATACGGTGACCAAAACTGTGCAGCATAATCTAAATGAGGCCTAACCAAGGATGTATAGAGTTGAAGAACAACCTGAGGACTCCTATTATTTATGCTTCTTGATATGAAGCTAAGGATTCTATTAGCTTTACTGCGAACACTTATGCACTGTTGTCTTGGTTTCAGATTACTGCTAACCAGAACTCCTAAATCTTTTTCGCATTCCGTAATATTAAGATCTACATTATTTAGTTTATATGTGGCATGGTTATTGTCCTGTCCAACATTTAGAACATTGCATTTGTCTATATTAAACTGCATCTGCCACTTCTCCGACCACTGCATCAGTCTATTCAAATCTTCCTGGAGTGCTCGAATGTCCTCGTCAGAATGAATTCGACGGCCTATTTTGGTGTCATCGGCAAACTTGCCGATGTCGCTCTTTATGCCCTCATCTATGTCGTTTATGTAGATTGTGAACAGCAGGGGGCCCAACACTGACCCCTGTGGAACACCGCTCGTGACGCTTCCCCACTCTGATTTCTCCCCATTTATGCAAACTCTCTGCTGCCTATTTGTCAACCATGCCTCTATCCAGGAAAAAATTTCTCCTCCTATTCCATGTGCTTTAATTTTCCTCAATAGTCTCTGATGTGGGACCCTGTCAAAAGCCTTACTGAAGTCCATATACACAATATCATATTCATTACCATGATCTACCTCCTCAAATACCTTAGTGAAAAAAGTTAATAAATTCGTAAGGCAGGAACGCCCCTTTGTAAAACCATGCTGAGATTCGTTGATTAATTTATGCTTTTCAAGGTGGCTACGAACTGCCTCGGCAATTATTGATTCCATAAATTTTCCCACTATGGAGGTTAGGCTTATTGGTCTATAGTTCGAAGCTGAGGACCTGTCACCTGTTTTGAAAATAGGTATCACATTTGCCATTTTCCACTTATCTGGCACCATGCCAGTTTGTAGTGATATGTTGAAAAGATTAGCCAAAGGTGTGCTAAGCTCCTCTTTACATTCCTTTAGAACCCTTGCATACAGTTCATCAGGGCCTGGGGATTTGTTAGGTTTTAATTTATCTATTTGCCTAAGGACCATGTCACTTGTGACCCTAATAGTGCACAGTTTATTATCGTCCTGTTCTACATAATTTATCATTACTGGAATATCGCTGGTATCCTCCTGTGTAAAAACTGAGAGGAAGTATGTGTTAAAAATTCTACACATTTCCTTATCACTGTCAGTGAGCTGACCCGAGGAACTTTTGAGTGGGCCTATCTTGTCCCTGATCTTACTTCTGTATACCTGAAAGAATCCTTTTGGGTTAGTCTTCGATTCTCTTGCAACTTTAACCTCATAATCTCTTTTTGCTTTTCTAATTCCCTTTTTTATTTCTCTCTTTAACTGAATATATCGATTTCTCAATTGCCCCTCTCCTCTTTTGATTTGCCTATATATGCCTCTCTTTTGACCAATCAGATATTTTAATCTATTGTTCATCCATTTAGGATCATTTTTGTTTGATCTGATTTCCCTATTTGGAACATAATTTGACTGAGCAGCTAGAACTATGCCCTGGAAAGCATCATATCGGCAACCATCACCACCTACCTGACCCTTAGTCAGGTCATTCCAGTTCAGCCCACCTAAGTAATTTTTCAGTCCTATGAAATCAGCCAAGCGAAAGTCAGGGACGGAGACTTGATTGCCATTATTAGGGGAATTCCATGATATATTAAAACTGAGTGATTTGTGATCACTTTCCCCAAGCTCATCATTAACCTCAAGATTATTAATTAGTGTTTCCCTACTGGCAAGAACCAAGTCAAGGAGGTTATTACCCCTAGTTGGCTCTGTCACAAACTGTTTTAAAAAACAATCCTGGATCGTATCAAGAAAGTCACCTGACTCTAAATTTCCTGTCAAATTGCTCCAGTCAATCTGTCTATAGTTGAAATCTCCCATTAGCACAACATTTTCGTATGTAGATGCCTTACGAATTTCGTCCCATAGAAGTTTACTGCACTCCCTATCAAGATTTGGGGCCCTGTAAATCACACCCAAAATTAGTTTTTCTCGGCCCTCGAGAAGCTGTAACCAAACAGATTCAGTGGCTGACGCTTCTAATTTAATATCTTGTCTAACACAACAATTTAAATTGTCTCTGACATACATCGCTACTCCACCACCTTTCCTGTTGACCCTGTCAGTGTGGAATAATTTATAGCCTTGTATGTGACATTCAGAGGGCATCTCTCTATCTTTCAGATTAAGCCAGGTCTCTGTTATAGCAATAATATCTATGTTTCCTGCACTTGCAATTAATCTTAGCTCATCTATCTTATTTCTTACACTCCTGCTATTAGTATAGTAAACCTTAAGGGAGCTAGTCCCTTGCTGCCCTCTGCTGTCCCCCTTTGTTTGCTGACCTGATCTATTGTCTTTATTTATAACTTCATGCTGAATGCCTTTTATACATTTACTGTTTCCAACCCAAGTGTTGCAACCTGCTTGTTTCCCACACACACCCATACCTCTATCTTCCATCAGTTTAAAATCATAGGCATTTCACCAATGGCCTTCTCAATCGAGTCTGCAAGTGCTACCACCCCAGCCCCAGAGAGATGTACCCCATCCCTTGCATACATATCATGTTTGCCATAAAAGTTGTTCCAGTTGTCAATGAATGGGATTGCAAGTTCCTTGCAGTATCTGTCTAGCCAGCAATTTACACCAATTGCCCTAGACAACCATTCATTTCCTACTCCCCTTCTAGGCAAGATGCTACATATGATTGGGATCCCTCCCTTAGACTTAATGAAATCTATAGCTGACCTGTACTTATCTAGCAGCTCTTCTCTCCTACCCTTCCCAATATCATTTCCACCAGCACTGAGACAGATAATGGGCTTGTTCCCATTACCTGACGTGATATTATCCAGCCTGTTGACAATGTCCCCAACACCAGCTCCAGGGAAGCACACTCTGTCTCTCATCTTCTTATTCCTATTACAAAAAGCACGGTCAATATGTCTTACCTGAGAGTCACCAACCACAAGAATGCGCTTACCTCCATTAGCAGGGGCAGTAGTACCCTTACCTTCACTGGCCACTGAAGTACATTCATCCTGAAGAACAGAGAAGCGATTTCCTACCTTCAGATCTTCACTCTTAACTTTCCTTACTCTGATGCGCCTTCCATTACTGTGAACCACTCGCCACTTGTAGCAGGTGCTGGACTGCACCTCACTGCTGGTAGCCGTTGCTACCTCCCCAGCTACAGCCTCCTCACAGCGAGAGACAGACTGCACCTCACTGCTAGAAGCCTCATTCCCCACAACTCCAGCCACCTCACACTCTCTCCCAGACCCATTGAGGTGGACCTTCAGCCTCCTAATCTCCTCCTGGAGAAGCAAGACCTCCTCCTTCAACTCTCCAACCTCAATTTTTAAAACACTGCAGAAGCAAGCCATGCTTTGTAACCGTCCACACTAATCCCCAAAGCAGCTCAGGGTCTGTGACCTCACGTGACGACTGACCACTGAGCACGTATACTGACGTAATACTTTCTTTAAACAACAACAACAAATTATTTTGGATTTCTAAACAGAACTTCAAAAATAAAACTGAAAAATATAGAAAACTTTCGTTTTAATGACTTTTTTTTTAATTTTTACTAATCCCGAGAGCCCTTAAAATGCTACAATTTTTTTACGATTTTATACCAGAGCCGGTCATAATCTTAGGTATAGTTTTATATAGACCATTTGTGAAGTTGGTTTCCATAGGATTACTTTAGAAACCCTTTCCTGATAGACTTCACAATTTCAGCACTCGGACATCCTGCTTAGAAAACGATCGGTATTGTTATTGAAGTGCGTAGGTGCCATTTCGTCACTTTTGATGCCGTTGTCGAGGATTCTGTCTTCTTTCATCATCTTCCTCAGAATATGACCCACACCAGTCACTAACACCCAGGTACCTACTTTATACTAGGTGAACAGGGGGCGGCAGGTGTAAGGAAATATGCCCAACGTTTCTACTCGTGCCGGGGATCGAACCCAGGTTCCTCAGAGTGCTAGCGAGGTGGCTACTGACCGAGACGAAAAACACTCAAACGTAGTTCAGTAATTTTTAAGTTTTATTTTCTGTTTTCGGCTTTTGTGATGAAAATATCTTCATATATTTCATTTCTTTTGTGCGTTGGATTGGCCATTATAAGAGATGGTAATTCCAACGCTACAGAAATGAAACATTTGAAGTTGGCGTGGCTGTTGAACCCACGGTGGAATATTTACCGATACCATTGCCTTTCTTTTTACACATTAATATTATAGAGCTGTTATCCTACCTCAGCTCATTTCAAAGCCCAGCCCTATCCAAGGTATACTATCACCCCCAGGATGCCTCCCACAACAGTCGACTAAAACCCAGGTGCGTACTTACTGCTAGGTGAACAGGGGCAGTAGGTTTAACGAGACATGCCTAACGTTTCCACCCGTGTCGGGCATCGAACCACGGGCACTCAGTATGTGAGCTGAGTGCGCTACCAACCGAGCCACGGGACCCTCCTGAAGTCTTCTACCTCTTGCTGATGGATTTATTCACTTGATATAAGCAACCCGTCTTGCGTGATGACATATGACAGGGAAACACAGTTAGCTGTTGTTCCCGGTTAGTAACTGTTTTACGGATGTATCCAATATTATAATATTAACCATACTTTTAAAGGGGTGGACCGGTAAGCCAGCGGAAGGCCTCGGTCAGATGACCAAAAGCTACAGTTGTGGGTCATCATATGATTAAGACCCGCATCAGGAAACTCTTGTCCTGTTTCCTGACAAACATTATACCCACCATGTATCCAGTTATGATGGATAAAAAAGACTGAATAATAGGTCCACTCTCAGGACCCTGAGAAAAAATAAAAGTCTGGGTAGGGAGTCGTCTCCCAGGACCCTAAGACCAAACAAAAGTGAGTCTCCAGGACCGTGAGACCAAACATGAGTGAGTCTTTCCCCAGGACCGTGAGACCAAGCAAGAATGAGTCTTTCTCCAGGACCGTGAGACCAAACATGAGTGAGTCTTTCCCCAGGACCGTGTGACCAAACAAGAGTGAGTCTTTCTCCAGGACCGTGAGACCAAACAAGAGTGAGTCTTTCCCCAGGACCGTGAGACCAAACAAGAGTGAGTCTTTCCCCAGGATCGTGAGACCAAGCAATAATGAGTCTTTCTCCAGGACCGTGAGACCAAACAAGAGTGAGTCTTTCTCCAGGACCGTGAGACCAAACATGAGTGAGTCTTTCCCCAGGACCGTGAGACCAAACAAGAGTGAGTCTTTCCCCAGGACCGTGTGACCAAACAAGAGTGAGTCTTTCTCCAGGACCGTGAGACCAAACAAGAGTGAGTCTTTCCCCAGGACCGTGAGACCAAGCAAGAATGAGTCTTTCTCCAGGACCGAGAGACCAAACAAGAGTGAGTCTTTCCCCAGGACCGTGAGACCAAACAAGAGTATATCTTTCCCTAGGACCGTGAGACCAAACAAGAGTATATCTTTCCCCAGGACCGTGAGACCAAACAAGAGTATATCTTTCTCCAGGACCGTGAGACCAAACAAGAGTATATCTTTCCCTAGGACCGTGAGACCAAACAAGAGTATATCTTTCCCCAGGACCGTGAGACCAAACAAGAGTATATCTTTCTCCAGGACCGTGAGACCAAACAAGAGTATATCTTTCCCCAGGACCGTGAGACCAAACAAGAGTATATCTTTCCCCAGGACCGTGAGACCAAACAAGAGTATATCTTTCCCCAGGACCGTGAGACCAAACAAGAGTATATCTTTCCCCAGGACCGTGAGACCAAACAAGAGTATATCTTTCCCCAGGACCGTGAGACCAAACAAGAGTATATCTTTCCCCAGGACCGTGAGACCAAACAAGAGTATATCTTTCCCCAGGACCGTGAGACCAAACATGGACGTTCTAGAGGTTTCATGCTGGTAAAGCAGAGTGGTGACAAACATGGCTAATTCAAAGAAACTGAGTGCGGAGGAAGCTTGTGTAAGGTACTTCTTGAGCGAAACGTTGTCATAATGAGGATCTTGCGCCCTGTCTTCGTTGGTCCCGTGCTAGATCAACAGTGGTCATGGTTATGTCAAGATGTTTCGTGCATAAGTTTGAGCTGCATCGTACGAAACTTTAGTAACATGAAAGTATGGTAACCTGGGGAAGGGTCGGAGGTGCATCACCAAGGAGGCGTCTGGACTGAAGGTCTGCTGCTGCTGCTGCTGCTATAGCCGTTACTGCAGCTGTTGCCGTTGCTGCTACTTAAGCTGTTGCTGCTACTGCTGCTGCAGTTGTTGTTGCTGCCCTTATTGCTGCAGCTCTAGCCTCGTGTCCATTCTACTGATCGAACAAGACTGAGTCCCATTCCCCAGGCTCATTATGATCCCTACGGGTTTAGCGCTCCACCATGACTGTAGTAGAAGCTCAAACCAGCATTGAGGAATTCAACTCTGAGGAGCAGAGTGGTCAACCTTCCTACTGAACCCTCCAAGGAGAAAGCTCTTGATCAAAGACGTTAGAGCTACTCTCTCCGTCCTTGGATCAAAGACGATTATCTCTCCGTCACGGAGCTCAATGTGTCCTACGGATTTAGCGTTTCCTAATATGAATTAATGTCGCGAGGGATCTGTGGAAATATCTTGAGCGTTGGTGTCTCTTCACCCACACTGACAGCTACACCCATACTGACAGCTACACCCATACTGATAGCTAAACCTATACTGATAGCTACACCCATACTGACAGCTAAACCCATACTGATAGCTACACCCATACTGATAGCTACACCCATACTGACAGCTACACCCATACTGACAGCTACACCCATACTGACAGCTACACCCATACTGACAGCTACACCCATATTGATATCTACACCCATATTAACATTACACCCATAACGACAGCTACACTTATAGTCCAGCACCAACTTACTTAAGCACTGTAAATACTGGGAAGTAATCACCCATGAAGTATAGTAATTTGTCAACGATGCTACGCCATTTCCTGACATACAAACACTGAATGGTTGTAAACGTGGTTGAACAAGGCCGTGGTGGCCCACACAATGATACCACCAGCACTTGCAATTGCACACTCTGGCAATTAACGTCACATAATTTAGCTGTAAGGACCTGGCGGATAGCTTCCTCTAGCCGGGTGCTCCGGTATGCAGCTTTGGTTTAGCTGAGAGTTGTGCTGGATAGAGATGTTGTTGTGGTTGATGATTGTGGGAGTGGGTGAGAGAGAGAGGGAGAGAGAGAGAGAGAGGTATACAAGACTATTGGTATTCACCTGTTAGTGATTTCAGAGGTCCAGTCACACCTCCTGGGCCTGCCTCTTAATCTACCGGAATTCCTCCTAGCCTCGTGGATCCTGTCGTACCTATTCTTATAGCTATGTATGAAGTCTGCCTCCACTGCTTCGTCGTCAAGGTCATTTCCCATCCTGACCATCCTGAGGCTAATAAAGTGCTTCCTGACATCCCTATAACTTATCTGTTTCTTTAGCCTCCTACGGTGTGCCCTTGTGTACCAGTTCCCCCACCTCGCGAATGCACTATCCTTATCCACCCAGTCAAGTCATTTGAGTATTTTCTCTCTCGCATGGTTCTTCCATCCTCTAGTATCGTCAGGTTCACCTACTTCAGCATTTCCTTAGAGTTCATTCTTCTGTACTTTCTATAGTTTCTTAAGCTGTTTTATAAGGTTCGGGTTTAATGCTGGTGGTGCATACTCTAGTATGAGAATAATGTATGTTGTGTATAGAGCTGTGAATAACTACTGATATTCCTGACAGTTATTCTTAGATATTCCTAACGAGCATGCGCTGCAGAAGTTATTCAGTTAATGTGAGCCTCTGGCGATGTGTTCGGTGCTATGTTCACTTCTTGATCTCTATCCCTCCGTGTCTACACTCAGTTTCCGCTTCGAGTTTAGTAGGGTATGCAAAAGAAGAAAATTATAAGTGAATATACTAAAGAGTAAGGTGATAAGGATAAAAAAAATAGGTAAGGAAAGATTGGATATCAGATTGGAGGGAAAGATTATGGAGGAGGTGAATGTATTCAGATATTTAGGAGTGTACGTCTCAGCAGATGGGTCTATGAAAGATAAGGTGAATCATAGAATTAACAAGGGGAAAAAGGGGGGTGGTGCACTGAATAGTCCATGGAGACAAAGAACTTTATCCATGGAAGCAAAGAGGGGAATGTATGAGCGTATAGTTATACCAACGCACTTATATGGGTGTGAAGCATAGGTGGTGAATGTTGCGACAAAGAGAATGCTGGAGGCAGTGGAGATGTGTCTGAGGGCAATGTGTGGTGTGAATATAATGTAGAGAATTCGTAGTTTGGAAATTAGGAGGAGGTACAGGATTACCAAAACTATTATCCAGAGGGTTGAAGAGGGGTTGTTGAGGTGGTTCGGCTTCAGGAAAACCGGCAGGCCAGACTTGAGTCCTGGAGATGGGAAGCACAGTGCCTGCACTCTGATAGAGGGATGTTAATGTTGCAGCTTTATAATTGTGGTGTAAGCACGCCTCTGGCAAGGCAGTGATGGAGTGAATGATGGTGAAAGTTTTTCTCTTTCGGGCCACCCTACCTTGGTGGGAAACGGCCGATGAACTGAGTTCATCAAGGGACTTGACAAGGTGTTTACTTCGGTTTATGCAGGTAGAAGCAGCAGCACTATCCGAACCACTAGGTAAAAATCTGCAAGTTAACGGACACAGAACTGTTGCCAAACATCTGAAAGACAGCGTGTGCAGAAAAAATATTGAAGGAGACAGGAAGCATGGAAACAGACCATACCACGGAAAGGTATAGAACCCGCGGTCAGAGAGCCATAAAACTCTCTGACCGCTGATTCTATCTCCGCCTGTGGTATGGTTTGCAATCGTGTCATTACGGTTTCGTGAGTCAGGAAGCAGTGAACTAAAGATCAGCTTCACTTACATTCTGTAATAACATAGAGGAGGAACGCTGTAGCAGGCCTACCAGCCCATCCTTGTCAAACCCAAACCCACTAAAAATATTCACCCAACCTATTATCAGTGTTACAAAAAAGATAAGCTCTGATATTGGAGATCATCAAAAGGAGAATGAAAGAGCACCTGGAGAGTAGTAGTTTCATGAACAATAACCACCACGGGATGAAGAATGACAAATTTTGTCTCGCCAACCTGTTGGTAACACCAGATTTGTGAAACAGGAGATTTGTGAGACAGGAGATTTGTGAGACAGGAGATTTGTGAGACAGGAGATTTGTGAGACAGGAGATTTGTGAGACAGGAGATTTGTGAGACAGGAGAGAGGTTTGAGCGGATTGCATTTTCTTAGACTGCAAGAAGAAGACATTTGATGCTGTACCCCAGAAAGGACTGGGGCAAAAATTTGAGGTACAGGTAGGAATGAGAGGGAACGTACTCTGGTACTAGGGAAATGAAGGAGTTAGTGATTGTCCAATAAGAGATGGCAGAACGAGGAAGAGCAACAAGATCGGTAATAGAAGCAATACTTCTGGTTTATGTGAATGACATATCAGGTGGAATTGAGTCCGGTATATCCCTATTTACTGATGATATAAAACTAACTAGAATAAAAACAGATCAAGACAGAAAAAATCTTCAAATGAATTTGGATAAGCTGCAGGATTGATTATATAAGAGGTTACTAGACATCAACCCCAGAAAATACAACGCTATGAAAGTAGATGAAGGCAAGAGGACCTGTCTTAGAAGACAGAGGCTGTAGACCTCAATCAGAGAAAGACCAAGGGATGAGCGTAGTGCCCAGCATATCGTCAGAGGATCACATTATCCGAATAACCTCTTCAGCCAGTGTTGGTTTCTCAAATCTAAGAGTAGCCTTCAAGAATCTCAGCAAAGAATCATTCAGGGCACCTTAAACAACATATGTCAGGCCCATCTTGGAGTATACAGCACCAGAATGGAACTCACGCCTGAAGAGGCATGGTAAGAAACTGGTGAAAGTGCAGAGGTATGCGACAAGGCAAAGATAATTAAATATAACGGCAATAAATTAAAGAATCACGGGAAACGTTATAATATACAAAATGCTCAGGGGAATTGATAGAGTAGACAGGAACAGCTGTTTGAAAGGTGAGAAGCAGGTACTAGCGGGCACAACTGGAAGTTAAAAAACAAATGAACTACGGTGATGTCAAGCAGTATTTCTTCAGTCTCAGGGTGTTCAGGTAGTGGAATGATCTCGACAAGAAAAGGCTCCATACATAGTTTCAAGAGCAGGTACGATAAGGTCCACAAGACTAGGAGTGAATAAAGCAAGCGGCAATATGAAAGACGAGACCAGGAGCTGGGGATCGACCCTTGCAGTCACACACAGGTGAGTACACGGACACAATACCACAACCCATGAGGATCAGGGGCGAATATATGAACCAGCAAAATTAGCTCTGGCAGTCTCTGTAAATGAAACAGACGTAGCAGGTATTAAATTACGAGGACTCAATAGAACCATCTGACTGTTGCATGATGTTGCTCACTGCCTCTACTAAATCCACTGTTTGTGATGATACTGTCTCTATGGCAGTATGTCCACTCACAAAATGAGTGACAGTACTCAGTACTGTCTCTATGGCAGTATGTCCACTCACAAAATGAGTGACAGTGCTCAGTACTGTCTCTATGGCAGTATGTCCACTCACAAAATGAGTGACAGTGCTCAGTACTGTCTCTATGGCAGTATGTCCACTCACAAAATGAGTGACAGTGCTCAGTACTGTCTCTATGGCAGTATGTCCACTCACAAAATGAGTGACAGTGCTCAGTACTGTCTCTATGGCAATATGTCCACTCACAAAATGAGTGACAGTGCTCAGTACTGTCTCTATGGCAGTATGTCCTCTCACAAAATGAGTGACAGTGCTCAGTACTGTCTCTATGGCAGTATGTCCACTCACAAAATGAGTGACAGTGCTCAGTACTGTCTCTATGGCAGTATGTCCTCTCACAAAATGAGTGACAGTGCTCAGTACTGTCTCTATGGCAGTATGTCCACTCACAAAATGAGTGACAGTGCTCAGTACTGTCTCTATGGCAGTATGTCCACTCACAAAATGAGTGACAGTGCTCAGTACTGTCTCTATGGCAGTATGTCCTCTCACAAAATGAGTGACAGTGCTCAGTACTGTATATAGCAGTATGTCCACTCACAAAATGAGTGACAGTGCTCAGTACTGTCTCTATGGCAGTATGTCCTCTTACAAAATGAGTGACAGTGCTCAGTACTGTCTCTATGGCAGTATGTCCACTCACAGGATGAGTGACAGTGCTCAGTACTGTCTCTATGGCAGTATGTCCACTCACAAAATGAGTGACAGTGCTCAGTACTGTCTCTATGGCAGTATGTCCACTCACAAAATGAGTGACAGTGCTCAGTACTGTCTCTATGGCAGTATGTCCTCTCACAAAATGAGTGACAGTGCTCAGTACTGTCTTTATGGCAGTATGTTCACACACAGGATGAGTGACAGTGCTCAGTACTGTCTCTATGGCAGTATGTTCACTCACAGGATGAGTGACAGTGCTCAGTACTGTCTCTATGGCAGTATGTCCACTCACAGGATGAGTGACAGTGCTCAGTACTGTCTTTATGGCAGTATGTTCACTCACAGGATGAGTGACAGTGCTCAGTACTGTCTTTATGGCAGTATGTTCACTCACAGGATGAGTGACAGTGCTCAGTACTGTCTCTATGGCAGTATGTTCACTCACAGGATGAGTGACAGTGCTCAGTACTGTCTTTATGGCAGTATGTTCACTCACAGGATGAGTGACAGTGCTCAGTACTGTCTTTATGGCAGTATGTCCACTCACAGGATGAGTGACAGTGCTCAGTACTGTCTTTATGGCAGTATGTTCACTCACAGGATGAGTGACAGTGCTCAGTACTGTCTTTATGGCAGTATGTTCACTCACAGGATGAGTGACAGTGCTCAGTACTGTCTTTATGGCAGTATGTCCTCTCACAAAATAAGTGACAGTGCTCAGTACTGTCTTTATGGCAGTATGTCCACTCACAAAATAAGTGACAGTGCTCAGTACTGTCTTTATGGCAGTATGTTCACTCACAGGATGAGTGACAGTGCTCAGTACTGTCTTTATGGCAGTATGTTCACTCACAGGATGAGTGACAGTGCTCAGTACTGTCTTTATGGCAGTATGTTCACTCACAGGATGAGTGACAGTGCTCAGTACTGTCTTTATGGCAGTATGTTCACTCACAGGATGAGTGACAGTGCTCAGTACTGTCTTTATGGCAGTATGTCCTCTCACAGGATGAGTGACAGTGCTCAGTACTGTCTCTATGGCAGTATGTCCTCTCACAGGATGAGTGACAGTGCTCAGTACTGTCTCTATGGCAGTATGTTCACTCACAGGATGAGTGACAGTGCTCAGTACTGTCTCTATGGCAGTATGTTCACTCACAGGATGAGTGACAGTGCTCAGTACTGTCTCTATGGCAGTATGTTCACTCACAGGATGAGTGACAGTGCTCAGTACTGTCTCTATGGCAGTATGTTCACTCACAGGATGAGTGACAGTGCTCAGTACTGTCTCTATGGCAGTATGTTCACTCACAGGATGAGTGACAGTGCTCAGTACTGTCTTTATGGCAGTATGTTCACTCACAGGATGAGTGACAGTGCTCAGTACTGTCTCTATGGCAGTATGTCCTCTCACAAAATAAGTGACAGTGCTCAGTATTGTCTTTATGGCAGTATGTCCTCTCACAAAATAAGTGACAGTGCTCAGTACTGTCTTTATGGCAGTATGTCCTCTCACAAAATAAGTGACAGTGCTCAGTACTGTCTTTATGGCAGTATGTCCACTCACAAAATAAGTGACAGTGCTCAGTACTGTCTTTATGGCAGTATGTTCACTCACAGGATGAGTGACAGTGCTCAGTACTGTCTTTATGGCAGTATGTTCACTCACAGGATGAGTGACAGTGCTCAGTACTGTCTTTATGGCAGTATGTCCTCTCACAAAATAAGTGACAGTGCTCAGTATTGTCTTTATGGCAGTATGTCCACTCACAGGATGATTGACACTGCCCAAAGGTACTCTACCCAAATGTACTCTTCAAGACAAAATCTTAAAATCTTAACCTCGTGAATTATTATTATTATAATCAAGGGGGAAGCGCTAAACCCGGAGGATTATACAGCGCCTGGGGGGGGGATGTGGAAGGCATTCAGGCTTAATTCGGGGAACTGGAGCACAGATCCAATTCCCTAAATCAAGAGCCCCTCGCCAACATCAAGGAACCTTCCTTGAGGGGTTAACCTCGTGAAAGTGGAGATGAGGAAAAGCAAAGGGGGGGGGGGGAGTTGATCAACACACACACACACACACACACCAAAAAATGACTGACCAATTTTGCTGATGTTGATAAAGTGATGTAAATCTGCCCATCAATAACGTTTATGTGGACACAAAAGTATGATTAAAGTTAGTCAAGAGATCGCTTGATGGTATTTTTATGGAATATTGCGAAATGATGGTCCTAATGGGTTTGAATTTTTGGCTTTGATTGGTGATATCCAGTGATGTATGCTATTATAATGTATATATTCTGAATTAATTTGTATACGAGTCACTGTACGTGTTTACTAACGAAATTCTGCAACAAGTGTCTCGTTATTAGTGAATGGAGGATTGAGCCTTACGTTGAAGGACCCACAGGAGCTTAGCGAGTGATACTCGTGCAGATTTGAACGTTTTCTGGTTACCCCTCTGTTTAAGCGCGACGTTTGAAATCCTTCATGCTTGAAGCATTTCCCAAGATAAACAGGCATTACCTCTCTGGATCACAACAGTGACGTGCGAGAAAGGAAAATTAGCTGCTCTGGGATCCTTAGTTATTCTAATGAGCTTTTGTTCTAATTCCTTTAATAAATGAATATATGTATATAGGTATGCATACATGTATGTTTGCATGTATGTATGCATATATATGACAGTATGTGTGTACATATGTATTTCTTTGCATGCATGTACATATGCACAAAGCCCCAGATATAAAGATATAGTGAAATATACTCACCTGACATAATATCTTAAATGTAAACTATCTTTTTTATTGTTTTGTTTAGGTCTTTTTCCATGTTTTGAGAAATATATTTTCTAGCAGACCTTGAAGTTCTCCAGACTCATTCACTGTCTATCCAGTACCACTAAAAAAACAGAAGAGAAACAACAGAAACAACAGAAATATTCCCTTCCTGGAGTATCCCCGTAAAGTAATGAATGATCAACAGAGTTATTTTATGTTTATCTTTGTAGTGTTATTTTCTGATTCTTTTTCTGCTTGTTTTAAATTGAATGCAAGAATTTGTTAAGATCTGTTTCTTTTTATTGGATTTTCTCTGATCTTATCCAGTCCCTGATGATGAAATCAAGTTAACACCGAAACTAATCGTGAATAATTGTTTCATGTAGCAGCGCTGGTTTTCGTCTGCTACATATATATATATATATATATATATATATATATATATATATATATATATATATATATATATATATATATAATATATATATATATATATATATATATATATATATATATATATATATATATATATATATATATATATATATGTCGTGCCGAATAGGCAGAACTTGCGATCTTGGCTTAAATAGCAACGTTCATCTTGCCATATAGGACAAGTGAAAATTCATGTATGCAATAATTTTGCCAAAATCATTCTGAACCTAACGAAAAAAATATATTTCACTGTGTTTGTTTAGTATTAAATTACTGTAAACAAATCTAAAATATATTTAGTTGGGTTAGGCTAAAATAAATTGCTCTTGTTATAATAAGGTTAGGTAAGTTTTCTAAGATTCTTTTGGTGCAAAATTATAATTTTTTGCATTAACATTAATCAAAAAAATATATCTTTAAACGTATAAGAGAAAATTTCAGAAAGGGCTTAATTTTAAATAAGTTCTTGCTAATTGACCAGTTTTACATTTTCGGCACGACATATATATATATATATATATATATATATATATATATATATATATATATATATATATATATATATATATATATATATATATATATATATATATATAATATTCATGCCGAATAGGTAAAACTTTGCGATTTTGGCTTAAATAGCAACGCTGTTCTTACCGAATAAGGAAAACGAAAATTTTTGTATGCATTAATTTCGCAAAAATCATTCTAAACCCAACGAAAAATTTTTTTTCATTGTGTTTCTTTATTATTAAATTATTATAAACTTATCTAAAATTTATTTAGTTGAATTAAGCTAAATTAAATTGCGCTTGTTAAAATAAGATTAGGTAAGTTTTCTAAAGTTCTTTTGGTACAAAATTATTAATTTTTACATTAGCATAAATGAAAAAAAAAACATATCTTTAAACGTAGAGGAAATTTTTGTAAAGGACTTAATTTTCAATGAGTTCTTGCTAATTGACCAATGTTACTTATTCTGTACGACACACACACACACACACACACACACACACACACACACACATATATATATATATATATATATATATATATATATATATATATATATATATATATGTATATTAATGTATATTGAGAGAGAAGCCACATGTTAACACAGTGAAGAGATTGGTTATATATATCGAAATTTAACCGAGGTCATTTACGGATGTAGGTCGAAATATGCAATCACTTTTAAGTGTTTTATGGTCAAAATGTTGACATTCTCTCAAAAGTGTACGACAGAAATTCACAGGTTCCGCCATTATTAGATACCAAAACACCATTCAAACATTTAGGTTTAAATGTAAGAGATAATAATTTATTCTGAGTTTTAATCCGAATGGTTAGTAACTGAGGATAACTCATAAGAACATAAGAACATAAGAAAGGAGGAACACTGCAGGAGGCCTGTTGGCCCATACTAGGCAGGTCCTTTACAATTCATCCCACTAACAAAACATTTGCCCAACCCAATTTTCAATGCCACCCAAGAAATAAGCTCTGATGTGAAAGTCCCTCTCAAATCCAACCCCTCCCACTCATGTACTTATCCAACCTAAATTTGAAACTACCCAAAGTCCCAGCCTCAATAACCCAACTAGGTAGACTGTTCCACTCATCAACTACCCTATTTCCAAACCAATACTTTCCTATGTCCTTTCTAAATCTAAACTTATCTAATTTAAATCCATTACTGCGGGTTCTCTCTTGGAGAGACATCCTCAAGACCTTATTAATATCCCCTTTATTAATACCTATCTTCCACTTATACACTTCAATCTTTCTTCATAAGGAAGATTTCTAATGCTATGTATTATTTTAGTCATCCTACACTGAATGTTTTCTAACGAATTTATGTCCATTCTGTAATATGGAGACCAGAACTGAGCTGCATAATCTAGGTGAGGCCTTACTAATGATGTATAAAGCTGCAGTATGACCTCTGGACTTCTGTTGCTTACACTTCTTGATATAAATCCCAGTAATCTATTTGCCTTATTACGTACGCTTAGGCATTGCTGTCTTGGTTTAAGGTTACTGCTCACCATAACCCCCAAGTCCTTTTCGCAATCTGTATGGCTAAGTTCTACATTATTTAACTTATAAGTACTAGGGTTATGGGCACTCCCAAGCTTCAGAACCTTGCATTTATCTACATTGAACTGCATCTGCCACTTTTCTGACCAAGAATAGAGCTTGTTTAAATCCTCCTGAAGTTCCATAACATCTACGTTTGAATCAATTATCCTACCTATCTTTGTGTCATCAGCGAATTTGCTCATATCACTAGTAATTCCCTCATCAAGATCATTGATATATATTATAAACAACAACGGGCCCAAGACTGATCCCTGTGGAACGCCACTTGTTACAGATCCCCACTCGGATTTAACCCCATTTATGGACACTCTGCTTCCTGTCAGTGAGCCATGACTCGATCCACGAGAGCACTTTTCCCCCAATGCCATGAGCTGCCACTTTCTTTAACAGTCTATGGTGCGGAACTCTATCAAAAGCCTTACTAAAATCTAAGTAAATAATATCAAATTCTTTATCGTGGTCAAGAGCCTCAAAAGCTTTACTGAAGAAAGTTAATAAATTAGTTAGACAAGACCGGCCTCTTGTGAATCCATGCTGAGTATCATTAATCAAGCTATGCTTATCGAGATGGCTTCTTATAATCTCAGCTATAATTGACTCTAGTAATTTGCCTACAATTGAGGTCAGGCTTATTGGGCGGTAATTTGACAGTAACGACTTGTCCCCTGTTTTAAAAATAGGAATTACATTAGCCATCTTCCACATATCAGACACTACACCTGTTTGAAGAGATAAATTAAAAATATTAGTTAATGGTTCACAGAGTTCCATTTTGCATTCCTTAAGAACCCTTGAAAAAACCTCATCAGGACCCGGCGACTTATTTTGCTTCAGTCTGTCTATCTGCTTCACAACCATTTCACTAGTGACTGTGATGTTACATAATTTATCTTCTAGCCCACTATAAAAATTAATTACTGGAATATTGTTAGTGTCTTCCTGTGTAAAAACTGAGAGAAAATAATTATTTAAAATCGAGCACATTTCATTCTCTTTGTCAGTAAGGTGCCCATAGTTATTTTTAAGGGGACCTATCTTATCTCTAACTTTTGTTCTATAGACCTGGAAAAACTTTTTGGGTTAGTTTTAGAATCCCTAGCAACTTTAATTTCATAGTCCCTTTTAGCTTTTCTTATCCCCTTTTTAATGTCCCTCTTAATGTCAATATACTGATTCATAAGATGACCCTCACCTCTTTTGATACGCCTGTAAATTCCATTCTTATGCCCTAGTAGATATTTGAGCCTATTATTCATCCATTTTGGGTCATTTCTATTTGATCTAATTTCTTTATATGGGATAAACGTTCTTTGAGCAGCATGTATAGTGTTCAGAAAACTATCATATTGATAGCTCTCTTCGTTACCCCAGTCAACAGATGATAAGTGTTCTCTAAGCCCATCGTAATCTGCTAAGCGAAAATCTGGGACTGTTACTGAGTTATCGCTACTATCGTACTTCCATTCAATGCTAAATGTAATTGATTTGTGGTCGCTAGCACCCAGTTCCTCTGAAATTTCTAAATTATTAACAAGGGATTCATTGTTTGCCATAACTAAGTCAAGCAGGTTATTTCCCCTTGTAGGTTCTGTCACAAACTGCTTCAAAAAACAATCCTGAACTACTTCTAAGAAGTCGTATGATTCTAAATTCCCAGTCAAGAAATTCCAATCAATATGACTAAAGTTAGTCTCCTAGAATTACTACATTATCGTGCCTTGTGGCCTTAACAATTTCCTCCCATAGTAGTCTCCCTTGGTCCCTATCTAAGTTTGGGGGACGGTATATCACTCCTAAAATCAGTTTTTCATGCCCCTCTGAAAATTCTATCCAAACAGACTCTGTATGTGTTACTTCAGACTTCATACCCGTTTTTATGCAACAGTTCAAGCGATCTCGGACATACAATGCCACCCCACCCCCTTCCCGATACTTCTATCTACTTGGAACAATTTAAAGCCCTGAATATGACATTCCGCAGGCATGTCCCAACTTTTTTAATTAAACCACGTCTCAGTTAAGGCAAATACATCAATGTTACCTGCACTAGCAACTAATCTCAACTCGTCCATCTTATTCCTAGCACTACGGCAATTAGCATAATAAACATTGAAAGACTCTCCTTTCTCTTTACCCTTCCTGCTCATTTCTGTTTTTCTACTAAACCTATTACTGTCCTTATCACCCAAAGTCCCTGGCTTTTCAATATCTACCTCGTTCTGCTTATTACTAGTTCCCCTAGAACTCGTAATATTACTACACTGGGACTTCACTGTTTTCCTGCCAAAACCCATACCACTAACTATTCCTAGTTTAAAGTCCTAACTGCTCCCTCCACTGCAGTTGCCAGTGCTACCACCCCAGACCTAGATAAGTGAACCCCATCCCTGGCATACATGTCATTTCTGCCATAGAAGAGGTCCCAGTTGTCAATGAATGTTACTGCATTTTCCTTACAGTATTTGTCCAGCCAGCAATTGACACCAATTGCCCTGGACAACCATTCATTTCCAACTCCTCTCCTTGGCAAAATACCACATATGACAGGGTTCCCACCCTTACTCCTAATTATTTCTATTGCTGACCTATACCTGTTAATCAGGTCTTCACTCCTACGTCTGCCAACATCGTTGCCTCCAGCACTGAGACAGATAATAGGATTGCTTTCATTACCTCTCATGATGTCATCCAGACGGCTAACAATATCCTCCATCCCAGACCCAGGAAAGCAAACTCTCTGTCTCCTACTCCTATCCTTCAAGCAGAACGCCCTATCCATATACCTAACTTGGCTATCCCCAACAACAACAATATTTTTACCTTCCTTGGTGTCGATCGTCGTGACGTTCCCAGTAGTCGACTCACATTCGTCGGGTAGCACTGAGAATGTATTAGAGGTTTCCACAACAGTTTCCAAGGCAGTCTCTTTCTTCTTCATCGTTTCTACCTTTCCATTCGTCTTCTTGATCGTCAACTTCGTTCCCTGCTGTCCAACCACTGACCAGTTTCCCTTCTTGACCTGATGACTCAAAACAGGAGGACTACTACGAATCTTCTTGTTTTCCTCGGTCAGTCGCCGAATCTCCATCTTCGCCATCCTCAATTCTTCCTTAAGCTGTTGGTAAAGTTGCTCGATGGAGGGCATCTTGCTTCAATTCGTAGAGAGCGCGCAAACAGGTCTTCACGGAGCTAAGTACACGTCACCACTGCGCAAAAGCCAACTCAATCAGGAGCTACTCCGCAGCACGTCCGCACGGCCCAATAGGAAGCCGCTTTGTGTGTTTGCATTATATTCATTGTGATCTCTTGATCCTCTTCCAGGATATGCCTCACAGGATGTATCTTCCACTCAGGTACCTAATTACTGCTTAGTGAAAGTGGTTCCAGATGAAAGGTAACATGCCCAACTTTTCAACTTAGGCTGGGATCGAGTCAAGGTCCTTCAGATTTGAGCCGAAGGTGTTGCAACTTTATCCACGATAACTCGTGTGTTTACTTATTAATGGTTGCAGAGGCCGAGCCTGAACTCCTGGTCCTTCCTGCTAAAAGGAACACGAGAGAATTTACTCCTGGCTGTGTTAATCCTATCATACCTGTTCTTAAAGATGCGTGCAGATGCGTACCTTTATTGCATCGTTGTCCAGGTTATTCCATTTCTTGAAGACTCTGATGATGAAGAAATACTTCCTGACATTTGTCATCCCCGCGACTTATTTATAATACTTTCGACCTCCAACTCTGCTCCGTGTATCCTTTTCTCGCGTCTTGAGCAGCCTTTCACTCATTACTCTGTGAATTCCTTTGAGTACTTTGTAAGTCATTGTTATATCTCTTTTAATTTTGTCCTTTAATTTTTCTTCAGATTTAGCTCTTTTAGTTTCACATAGTTTGTGTGTATGCGCGCGTGTGTGTGTGTATGTGTGTGTGTGTGTGTGTGTGTGTGTGTGTGTGTGTGTGTGTGTGTGTCTGTGTGTGTGTGTGTGTCTGTGTGTGTGTGTGTGTGTGTGTGTGGGTTTTGGGTGTTACGAAATGTATACATTAAATATGAGTAATTATCAGAGAGGAAAGCAGGGAACCTGAGGTATTCAGAAAGCCATTAGCAGAGACAAATGCAGCGAACGGTCAGGACCAGACAGCAGGAGCAGCAGCAACAGCAACAGGAGCACCAGTAGCAGCAACACCAGCAGCGGCCGTTACTGACTTGTATAGCAACCACAGAGGTTATTGATGATAAAGGCCACTGGTGTGCTTCAGCACTACTGAATGTGTAGTATATCAGTGTAGATGGTGGAGTATATCAATGGAATGGTGAGGTATGTCAGTGGAATAGTGGGGTATGACAGTAGGATGGTAGAGTATATCAGTGGGATGGTAGTTTATAACAGTGGTATTTGAGGGTGATGATGAGATTCATCATGGTGTTGGTGGGGGTATATCAGCAGGATGGTGGGGTATATCAGCATGATGGTGGGGTATATCAGCATGATGGTGGGGTAAATCAACAGGATGGTGGGGTATATCAGCAGGATGGTGGGGTATATCAGCAGGATGGTGGGGTATATCAGCATGATGGTGGGGTAAATCAACAGGATGGTGGGGTATATCAGCAGGATGGTGAAGTATATCAGCAGTATGGTGGGGTATATCAGCAGGATGGTGGGGTAAATCAGCAGGATGGTGGGGTATATCAGCAGGATAGTGAAATATATCAGCAGGATGATGGGGTATATCAGCAGGATGGTGGGATAAATCATCAGGAAGGTGGGGTATATCAGGAGGATGGTGGAGTATATCAGCAGGATGGTGGAGTATATCAGCAGGATGGTGGGGTATATGAGCAGGATGGTGGGGTATATCAGCAGGATGGTGGAGTAAATCAGCAGAATGGTGGGGTAAATCAAGAGGATGGTGGGGTATATCAGCGGGATGGTGGGGTAAATCAGCAGAATGGTGGGGTATATCAGCCGGATGGTGGGGTTTACCAGGAGGATGGTGGCGTATATCAGCAGAATGGTGGGGTATATCAGCCGGATGGTGGGGTTTACCAGGAGGATGGTGGAGTATATCAGCAGAATGGTGGGGTATATCAGCAGGATAGTGGGGTAAATCAGCAGGATGGTGGGGTATATCAGCAGGATGGTGGGGTGTATCAGCAGGATAGTGGGGTAAATCAGCAGGATAGTGGGGTAAATCAGCAGGATGGTGGGGTATATCAGCAGGATGGTGGGGTATATCAGCAGGATAGTGGGGTAAATCAGCAGGATAGTGGGGTAAATCAGCAGTATGGTGGGGTATATCAGCAGAATGGTGAAGTATATCAGCAGGATGGTTGGGTATATCAGCAGGATGGTGGGGGCATATCAGCAGAATGGTGGGGTATATCAGCAGGATGGTGGGGTATATCAGCAGGATGGTGGGGTAAATCAGCAGGATGGTGGGGTATATCAGCAGTATGATGGAGTATATCAGCAGGATGGTGGAGTATATCAGCAGGATGGTGGGGTATATCAGCAGGATGGTGGGGTAAATCAGCAGGATGATGGAGTATATCAGCAGTATGGTGGAATATATCAGCAGTATGGTGGAGTATATCAGCAGGATGGTGGGGTATATCAGCAGGATGGTTGGGTATATCAGCAGGATGGTTGGGTATATCAGCAGGATGGTTGGGTATATCAGCAGGATGGTGGGGTATATCAGCAGGATGGTTGGGTATATTAGCAGGATGGTGGAGTATATCAGCAGGATGGTGGGGTAAATCAGCAGGATGGTGGGGTATATCAGCAGGATGGTGGGGTATATCAGCAGGATAGTGGGGTAAAGCAGCAGGATGGTGGGGTATATCAGCAGGATAGTGGGGTAAATCAGCAGGATAGTGGGGTATATCAGCAGAATGGTGGGGTATATCAGCAGGATGGTGGGGTAAATCAGCAGGATGGTGGAGTATATCAGCAGGATGGTGGGGTATATCAGCATCATAGTGGGGTAAATCAGCAGGATGGTGGGGTATATCAGCAGGATGGTGGGGTGTATCAGCAGGTTAGTGGGGTAAATCAGCAGGATGGTGGGGTATATCAGCAGAATGGTGAAGTATATCAGCAGGATGATGGGGTATATCAGCAGGATGGTGGGGGCATATCAGCAGAATGGTGGGGTATATCAGCAGGATGGTGGGGTATATCAGCAGGATGGTGGGGTAAATTAGCAGGATAGTGGGGTATATCAGCAGGATGCTGGGGTAAATCAGCAGGATGGTGGGGTATATCAGCAGGATAATGGAGTATATCAGCAGGATGGTGGGGTATATCAACAGGATGGTGGGGTAAATCAGCAGTATGGTGGAGTATATCAGCAGTATGGTGGAGTATATCAGCAGGATGGTGGGGTATATCAGCAGGATGGTGGCGTATATCAGCAGGATGGTGGGGTATATCAGCAGGATGGTTGGGTATATCAGCAGGATGGTGGGGTATATCAGCAGGATGGTTGGGTATATCAGCAGGATGGTGGGGTATATCAGCAGGATGGTTGGGTATATCAGCAGGATGGTGGAGTATATCAGCAGGATGGTGTGCTATATCAGCAGGATGGTGGGGTATATCAGCAGGATGGTTGGGTATATCAGCAGTATGGTGGAGTATATCAGCAGGATGGTGTGCTATATCAGCAGGATGGTGGGGTATATCAGCAGGATGGTTGGGTATATCAGCAGGATGGTGGGGTATATCAGCAGGATGGTTGGGTATATCAGCAGGATGGTGGGGTATATCAGCAGGATGGTTGGGTATATCAGCAGGATGGTTGGGTATATCAGCAGGATGGTGGGGTAAATCAGCAGGATGGTGGGGTATATCAGCAGGATGGTGGGGTATATCAGCAGGACAGTGGGGTAAAGCAGCAGGATGGTGGGGTATATCAGCAGGATAGTGGGGTAAATCAGCAGGATGGTGGGGTATATCAGCAGAATGGTGGGGTATATCAGCAGGATGGTGGGGTATATCAGCAGGATGGTGGGGTATATCAGCAGGATGGTGGGGTAAATCAGCAGGATGGTGGGGTATATCAGCAAGATAGTGGGGTAAATCAGCAGGATGGTGGGGTATATCAGCAGGATGATGGAGTATATCAGCAGGATGGTGGGGTAAATCAGCAGGATGGTGGGGTATATCAGCAGGTTAGTGGAGTAAATCAGCAGGATGGTGGGGTATATCAGCAGGATGGTGGGGTATATCAGCAGGATGGAGTATATCAGCAGGATGGTGGGGTATATCAGCAGGATGGTGGGGTATATCAGCAGGATGGTGGAGTATATCAGCAGTATGGTGGAGTATATCAGCAGGATGGTGGGGTAAATTAGGAGGATGGTGGGGTATATCAGCAGAATGGTGGGGTAAATTAGCAGGATGGTGGGGTATATCAGCAGGATGGTAGGGTAAAACAGCAGGATGGCGGAGTATATCAGCAGTATGGTGGAGTATATCAGCAGGATGGTGGGGTATATCAGCAGGATACTGGGGTAAATGAGCAGGATGGTGTGGTATATCAGCAGGATGGTGGGGTAAATCATCAGGATGGTGGGGTATATCGGAGGATGGTGGGGTATATCGGAGGGATGGTGGGGCATATCGGAGGGATGGTGGTGTATATCGGAGGGATGGTGGGGTATATCGGAGGGATGGTGGGGTTTATCGGAGGGATGGTGGGGTATATCGGAGGGATGGTGGGGTATATCGGAGGGATGGTGGGGTATATCGGAGGGATGGTGGGGTATATCGGAGGGATGGTGGGGTATATCGGAGGGATGGTGGGGTTTATCGGAGGGATGGTGGGGTATATCGGAGGGATGGTGGGGTATATCGGAGGGATGGTGGGGTATATCGGAGGGATGGTGGGGTATATCGGAGCGATGGTGGGGTATATCGAAGGGTTAGTGGGGTATATCGAAGGGATGGTGGGGTATATCGCAGGGATGGTGGGGTATATCGAAGGGATGGTGGGGTATATCGATGGGATGGTGGGGTATATCGGAGGGATGGTGGGGTATATCGGAGGGATGGTGGGGTTTATCGGAGGGATGGTGGGGTATATCGGAGGGATGGTGGGGTATATCGGAGGGATGGTGGGGTATATCGGAGGGATGGTGGGGTATATCGGAGGGATGGTGGGGTATATCGGAGGGATGGTGGGGTATATCGAAGGGTTAGTGGGGTATATCGAAGGGATGGTGGGGTATATCGCAGGGATGGTGGGGTATATCGGAGGATGGTGGGGTATATCGGAGGGATGGTGGGGTATATCGAAGTGATGGTTGGGTATTTCGGAGGGATGGTGGGGTATATCCGAGGGATGGTGGGGTATATCGGAGGGATGGTGGGCTATATCGGAAGGATGGTGGGGTTTATCGGAGGGATGGTGGGGTATATCGGAGGGATGTTGGGGTATATAGGAGGGATGGTGGGGTATATCGGAGGAATGGTGGGGTATATCGGAGGGATGGTGGGGTATATCGAAGTGATGGTGGGGTATATCGAAGGGATGGTGGGGTATATCGGAGGGATGGTGGGGTATATCGGAGGGATGGTGGGGTATATCGGAGGGATGGTGGGGTATATCGGAGGGATGGTGGGGTATATCGAAGGGATGGTGGGGTATATCGGAGGGATGGTGGGGTATATCGAAGGGTTAGTGGGGTATATCGAAGGGATGGTGGGGTATATCGCAGGGATGGTGGGGTATATCGGAGGATGGTGGGGTATATCGGAGGGATGGTGGGGTATATCGAAGTGATGGTTGGGTATTTCGGAGGGATGGTGGGGTATATCCGAGGGATGGTGGGGTATATCGGAGGGATGGTCGGCTATATCGGAAGGATGGTGGGGTTTATCGGAGGGATGGTGGGGTATATCGGAGGGATGTTGGGGTATATAGGAGGGATGGTGGGGTATATCGGAGGAATGGTGGGGTATATCGGAGGGATGGTGGGGTATATCGAAGTGATGGTGGGGTATATCGAAGGGATGGTGGGGTATATCGGAGGGATGGTGGGGTATATCGGAGGGATGGTGGGGTATATCGGAGGGATGGTGGGGTATATCGAAGGGATGGTGGGGTATATCGGAGGGATGGTGGGGTATATCGGAGGGATGGTGGGGTATATCGGAGGGATGGTGGGGTATATCGGAGGGATGGTGGGGTATATCGAAGGGATGGTGGGGTATACCGGAGGGATGGTGGGGTATATCGGAGGGATGGTGGGGTATATCGAAGGATGGTGGGGTATATCGGAGGGATGGTGGGGTATATCGAAGGGATGGTGCTGTATATCGGAGGATGGTGGAGTATATCGAAGGATGGTGGGGTATATCGGAGGATGGTGGGGTATATCGAAGGGATGGTGGGGTATATCGGAGGGATGGTGGGGTATATCGCAGGGATGGTGGGGTATATCGGAGGGATGGTGGGGTATATCGGAGGGATGGTGGGGTATATCGGAGGGATGGTGGGGTATATCGGAGGGATGGTGGGGTATATCGGAGGGATGGTTGGGTATATCGGAGGGATGGCGGGGTATATCGAAGGGATGGTGGGTATATCGGAGGATGGTGGGGTATATCGGAGGATGGTGGGGTATATCGCAGGGATGGTGGGGTATATCGGAGGGATGGTGGGGTATATCGGAGGGATGGTGTGGTATATCGGAGGAATGGTGGGGTATATCGGAGGATGGTGGGGTATGTCGGAGGGATGGTGGGGTATATCGGAGGATGGTGGGGTATTTCGGAGGATGGTGGGGTATATCGGAGGGATTGTGGGGTATATCGGAGGATGGTGGGGTATATCGGAGGGATGGTGGGGTATATCGAAGGGATGGTGGGGTATATTGGAGGATGGTGGGGTATATGGAAGGGATGGTGGGGTATATCGAAGGGATGGTGGGGTATATCGGAGGATGGTGGGGTATATCGGAGGATGGTGGGGTATATCGGAGGATGGTGGGGTATATCGGAGGATGGTGGGGTATATCGGAGGATGGTGGGGTATATCGGAGGATGGTGGGGTATATGGAAGGGATGGTGGGGTATATCGAAGGGATGGTGGGGTATATCGGAGGATGGTGGGGTATATAGGAGGATGGTGGGGTATATCGGTGGATGGTGGGGTATATCGGAGGATGGTGGGGTATATCGGAGGATGGTGGGGTATATCGGAGGATGGTGGGGTATATAGGAGGATGGTGGGGTATATCGGAGGATGGTGGGGTATATCGGAGGATGGTGGGGTATATCGGAGGGATGGTGGGGTATATCGGAGGGATGGTGGGGTATATCGGAGGGATGGTGGGGTATATCGGAGGGATGGTGGGGTATATCGGAGGGATGGTGGGGTATATCGGAGGATGGTGGGGTATATCGGAGGATGGTGGGGTATATCGGAGGGATGGTGGGGTATATCGGAGGATGGTGGGGTATATCGGATGATGGTGGGGTATATCGGAGGGATGGTGGGGTATATCGGAGGGATGGTGGGGTATATCGGAGGGATGGTGGGGTATATCGGAGGATGGTGGGGTATATCGGAGGGATGGTGGGGTATATCGGAGGATGGTGGGGTATATCGGAGGATGGTGGGGTATATCGGAGGATGGTGGGGTATATCGGAGGGATGGTGGGGTAAATCGGAGGATGGTGGGGTATATCGGAGGATGGTGGGGTATATCGCAGGGATGGTGGGGTATATCGGAGGATGGTGGGGTATATCGGAGGATGGTGGGGTATATCGCAGGGATGGTGGGGTATATCGGAGGGATGGTGGGGTATATCGGAGGGATGGTGTGGTATATCGGAGGAATGGTGGGGTATATCGGAGGATGGTGGGGTATGTCGGAGGGATGGTGGGGTATATCGGAGGATGGTGGGGTATATCGGAGGGATGGTGGGGTATATCGGAGGATGGTGGGGTATATCTGAGGGATGGTGGGGTATATCGAAGGGATGGTGGGGTATATTGGAGGATGGTGGGGTATATGGAAGGGATGGTGGGGTATATCGAAGGGATGGTGGGGTATATCGGAGGATGGTGGGGTATATAGGATGGTGGGGTATATCGGAGGATGGTGGGGTATATCGGAGGATGGTGGGGTATATCGGAGGATGGTGGGGTATATCGGAGGATGGTGGGGTATATCGGAGGATGGTGGGGTATATGGAAGGGATGGTGGGGTATATCGAAGGGATGGTGGGGTATATCGGAGGATGGTGGGGTATATAGGAGAATGGTGGGGTATATCGGAGGATGGTGGGGTATATCGGAGGATGGTGGGGTATATCGGAGGATGGTGGGGTATATCGGAGGATGGTGGGGTATATCGGAGGATGGTGGGGTATATAGGAGGATGGTGGGGTATATCGGAGGATGGTGGGGTATATCGGAGGATGGTGGGGTATATCGGAGGGATGGTGGGGTATATCGGAGGGATGGTGGGGTATATCGGAGGGATGGTGGGGTATATCGGAGGGATGGTGGGGTATATCGGAGGGATGGTGGGGTATATCGGAGGATGGTGGGGTATATCGGAGGATGGTGGGGTATATCGGAGGATGGTGGGGTATATCGGAGGATGGTGGGGTATATCGGAGGATGGTGGGGTATATCGGAGGGATGGTGGGGTATATCGGAGGGATGGTGGGGTATATCGGAGGGATGGTGGGGTATATCGGAGGATGGTGGGGTATATCGGAGGGATGGTGGGGTATATCGGAGGATGGTGGGGTATATCGGAGGATGGTGGGGTATATCG
Organism: Cherax quadricarinatus; assembly: GCF_038502225.1. Classification (NCBI taxonomy): domain Eukaryota; kingdom Metazoa; phylum Arthropoda; class Malacostraca; order Decapoda; family Parastacidae; genus Cherax; species Cherax quadricarinatus. The sequence goes on from NC_091329.1 coordinate 19,408,471, forward strand.
GAGGATGGTGGGGTATATCGGAGGGATGGTGGGGTATATCGGAGGATGGTGGGGTATATCGGAGGGATGGTGGGGTATATCGGAGGGATGGTGGGGTATATCGGAGGATGGTGGGGTATATCGGAGGGATGGTGGGGTATATCGGAGGGATGGTGGGGTATATCGGAGGATGGTGGGGTATATCGGAGGGATGGTGGGGTATATCGGAGGATGGTGGGGTATATCGGAGGATGGTGGGGTATATCGGAGGGATGGTGGGGTATATTGGAGGATGGTGGGGTATATCGGAGGGATGGTGGGGTATATCGGAGGGATGGTGGGGTATATCGGAGGGATGGTGGGGTATATCGGAGGATGGTGGGGTATATCGGAGGGATGGTGGGGTATATCGGAGGATGGTGGGGTATATCGGAGGATGGTGGGGTATATCGGAGGGATGGTGGGGTATATCGGAGGATGGTGGGGTATATCGGAGGGATGGTGGGGTATATCGGAGGGATGGTGGGGTATATCGGAGGGATGGTGGGGTATATCGGAGGGATGGTGGGGTATATCGGAGGGATGGTGGGGTATATCGGAGGGATGGTGGGGTATATCGGAGGGATGGTGGGGTATATCGGAGGATGGTGGAGTATATCGGAGGATGGTGGGGTATATCGGAGGATGGTGGGGTATATCGGAGGATGGTGGGGTATATCGGAGGGATGGTGGGGTATATCGGAGGATGGTGGGGTATATGGGAGGGATGGTGGGGTATATCGGAGGGATGGTGGGGTATATCGGAGGATGGTGGGGTATATCGGAGGGATGGTGGGGTATATCGGAGGGATGGTGGGGTATATCGGAGGGATGGTGGGGTATATCGGAGGATGGTGGGGTATATCGTGTTAGTACTAGACTGCACTAGTCTCAGTTTTCCAATTTTATTAAACAGTAAGAGTGATTTTCGTGCAGTAACTAAGGAGCGTCTCGCCTCAACGGCTTCACAGTATTAATGCTGATAAATTTTAAAATAAAGAAGATGTCTTATTGGTTTAGAATGTTTAAGTACAAATATTAATTTTTAATAAAGTGTTATGTAACTTGGAATTGTTGAATTCAGAGAAATTACTAGAGAATGCCTTTTCTGATAGGTTTGAAACTTTCAGTGTTTGTGAGGTTTATGAAAAGAAAGTTTTGCTTTCACTTTGAGCTGTGTAAAATTTAAACTGCAAGTTTTATTAACTGTGTCTCCGTGTGGTAACTGGATAACGGTTCTTCAGGTCGGCTTCAAACACCTCAGCGCTGGTTAATATTAATCATATTTTTTTTTTGTATTAAATTCGGGCTTTTCTAATTTTAAAGATTTCTTCTCGAATTAGACTTTCTGAAAAAAGACTAAAACAAACTTTTTTTTTAGAGAATTCTAGAGAATTTTAAATAGAATAAAACTACGAAAAAATGTAACTTGAGAAATACTGAAAAGTCGTTTTTTTAGTGTTTTAAAACTTCTTGAGTTCAGTGAACCTTTAAATACTGCAATAAACGATGTCTGAGCCGTCCAATTATAAACTTTTTTCTTACTGAACAAACTTGAGAAATTGATGTATTCGTTTTCATGCCATAATTTGTGAGTGTCGCTTCCAATTATCTTCAACCTTTGTATGGAACTTCTGAGCGGCTTCAGGCTTATTGTCCCCTCAAGGGAGGGTCCTTGACGCTGGTGAGGGGCTCTTGATCTAGGGAATTGCATCTGTGCTCCAGTTCCCTGAATTGAGGCTGAATGACTCCCATCCCCCCCACTTGCGATGTATAATCCTACGGGTTTAGCGCTCCCCCATGATTATAATAACAAATCAGGCTTAATGTATTTGTGTATTTTAGGATATTGGTCTCTTTAGAAGGTTTGGGTTAGATAAATGTTGTGTATATCCTCAAGATGGCTCGTGGCCTGGTAGGCAAAGCTCTCGCTTCACACGCTGAGGGTCCGGGTTCGATGCCCGGCAAGTGTGAAAACATTGGGCGTGTTCCCTTACACATTTTGTCCCTGTTCATCCGTCAGTAAAATGGGTATCTGGATGTTAGTCGACTGGTGTGGGTCGCATCCTGGGACAAAATTGACCTAATTTGCCCGAAATTGTCTGCATAACAAGAAGCTTTCTATATAGTAGTATGTCAGGCCTGTATACCTTGTACTTGTGGAAATAAAGATATTATTAATTTATATTTGTATTGAAATTTATATATTAGTTTCCATATGATGACTAGTGACTAAAGTTAAGTATTTATGTTTTCAACATAAATATTTAACTTCATTATAAACTTAGGCCGCACTTGTGGTAATGGGGACTGAGGTTATGAAAAATGGGGATTCCTTTCTCTACTCGCACAGCGACCAAAATGCATCTGGTTATTATCACTGTTTACATTTAACACACTGGTCGTCTCCCATCGAGGTAGGGTGACACACAAAAATGTCTGTCAATCTCTGTCTTTCAGGAAGAGCGCGGACATCACAGTTCAGATAACCCTTTGAACTGCAACATCCCCACACCTTCAGATTGGAAGCACTGTACTTCCCGTCTGCAGAACTCATGCCTGACTTATCAGTTTTCCCTGAATATCTTTATAAATGTTACTTCGTTCTCACTCCAACAGCTTGTCGGGTCACAAAAACCACTTACCCCAATTTCCATCTAACATGTCTGTTGGATGCTCAAGTCTCTAGCACACAAATCCTCCTTCATCCCCTTACTCCATCCCTTCCTTGGTATTTGATATCTTGCTGGGAATATTGTGTTTCATCTCCATGAAAATGTGACTGTCGATGGTTGTCTCTAATACACATTCATTTCGTTACTCCTATTTGACATTCTGTGTTTGTGTGCCTTATTTTAAGTGCCATGTATCCAGCCTTGTTTTGGTTAGTAATTGTCTGGCTTTCTGTTCCTTCCTCGTGTTTCAGGGAAGGAGGACAGTGGTTGTGATCATGAAGGCCACAGTAGATGGTGGATATGAGGGATTCTTGTACTGTACAGCGTGTACATCGAGGGAAAGGAGTTATAGTTTTGTAATGGGAGAGAGTTTGGAGTAGTGGGTCTTCATTTATTAGGTTTGTGTTGAAGGATAGTATGGATCTTGAGGTTGGCCTGCTGATGGTTGCGTAGAGTTTGTTGAGTGCTCGGCAGGGAAAGTATGAATAGAGGGAAGTTCTTGGGACTGTGTTTTTCCATCCTATCACCCCTCTCCCTATTTCTTCTTCCTGTTTTTGTCTATATTTTAGCTATTCAGTTCTTCCCTGTCCGTTTCAATTCCGTCCCAATGCAGGAAGATCAAGCTCACTGATATAGTCCTGTTTTGCTCCATCCTAAGTGCCCAAGCCACATCAGTAATCCCTCATCATCGCTCTGAATTATATTTTTCGGTAATCCCACATGCTCAGAGATCCCTGCATAATATTCACCCGACACATTGCTCTTAGACGCGACATCACTGCCTCCAGCCTCCTCGCTGCAGCGTTTACAACCTTTGCTTTATACCTGTGTATGTATCACTTGTACTCTGGTGCATCTGTTGATAAAGTTGTTTGTCTCCACATATGCTTCAACGAACCACCAGCCCTGAAGTACTTTAGCTTTCATGCAAATCTAGTACAAATACACCAACCAAGCCAAAACTGTGTCCCCCTCCTGCTTATAGTGTTTGTCTTTATCCCACCTATCCCAGATGTTTTACCTTCTTTCATTCTATCCACTACCTCATGCATTTCCCACACACACTTATTTGGCTCTTCGTTACTGTTGCAAGACGCTATACTTCCTTGCCCATAGCATGAAATTATTGCCTCCCTTTCTTTATCAATATTCAGTAACTTAAAATATTTTCCCTAGCCTTCCCACCTTACCATCTTCCCTCATTTATTTTCGTGCTAAATTCATTTGTTCCCTAGGTTTTCTTAACTAGTTAATTTCTTCTCCAAAACATTTGATTATTCTCAGCAAAATTTGTTGATTATTCCCCACCCACTCTCATTGGCTCTTCTTGGAAACTCCCTTAATATTCTTTGAACCTCCGCCCTGTTAATATCACTTAAACACTTGTCAAAAACTTCTCAAATGCTAACTTTTGTTCCTTTAAATAACTATTTTTTGTTACGTCCTCATTCCACTGCCCCCTCCTTTTACTAACCCACCCGGCTATCCCCACAAGCCTCTCTTATACACCCTGACGCCGCATTTTTAAATCCTTGCCATACCTCTACGACCTCTTCGTTATCAGTACTCTAGCCAACCTTTCTCCCAGTAGTTACTTATAACTTGCCCTATCTCTTCTCATTTGCTTGCTTCCACCTTCTTACCCACTGATGACATTCTCTTTGTGCTACATCTACCTCTTATTCTCACTGTAGTTGCCACAAAATCATGATCTGATATATCTTTCTCCCCTCTTAAAACATGCAACCCAAGAGTTTACTCACCACTCTTTTATCTACTCATACATGATCTAACAAACTGCTTTCATCACGCCCTATATCATATCTCCTGTACTTATCCTCTGTTTCTTAAAATAAGCAGTGCTTATTACCCAACTTTTTTTTACACTTTATTATTATTTGCAGAAAAAACACCACCAGCAGGTGTATTCCTGGACGAGTTGTATCCTCACAATTTATTAAGCTCATTTAAAGCTTAAAATGGCTCTAAAGAAAAATACTACGAGAGTTATGCCTTATTTCTGATGTCTGAGTGAATTACTGCGCTGTGGGATTATACAGGGATTTGTGAGCCTCCCAACATAATTACCACGCGTATGTGTATATATATATATATATATATATATATATATATATATATATATATATATATATATATATATATATATATATATTATATATATATATATATATATATATATATATATATATATATATATATATATATATATATGTATATTATATATATTATTGTGTGTGTGTGTGTGTGTGTGTGTGTGTGTGTGTGTGTGTGTGTGTGTGTGTGTGTGTGTTTATGTGTGTGTCATATGGAAGAGAGAGAGAGAGGGAAAGGAAAAAATATAATACATGATTCTTTAAGACTGGAATAAAATGGTTCTTGCGTCTTCTTGACAGCTGAGACAATTCTGTCTGGCTTCATTTAACTAATTAGTAAGCCTTTTACGCGCGAGTTGACTTAATGAAAGAAATTTATGAAGGAAATTCAACTTGACAGTAATATGCTGGAATCTGACGATTCAAATAAAACTTATTTATTTTTTCATTTATGTATTTTCTAAATCTAATTGCATCCGCGGGGGTAGAACATAGCTCTTGCGAGCAGCCTTGGCACAAATGACTTAATTTCTGGTTCTTGGGCTCACTTTTTTTTTTACAGAGGGATTGATGTGTACCTTTTGGGCTCATCCTCTGCTACGCCTTTGTACCTTGAGTTCCTGGAGTTGATCTTAAGCTCTTGGGCTCAGTCTTTGCACCAGGGATTGTTCTGTATCCATTATGATCAGCCTTGTCACTTCGACTAACTGGTGTCTGATTAGCACTAGCTCTTCCCTCTTCTCTGTTTCTTCATTGTTTCCTCAATATTTGATTTCTTGCTGGGAATATTGTGTTTGTAATTACCTTAGTTTCGTCTCCATAAAAGTTTGAATGTCGATGGTTGTCTCTAATACACATTCATTTCGTTACTCCTATTTGACATTTTGTGTTTGTGTTCCTTATTTTGAGTGTCATGTATCCAACCTTGTTTTGGTTAGTAATTCTCTGGCTTTTTGTTCCTTTCTCGTTTTTCAGGAAAGGAGGACAGTGATTGTGATCATGAAGGCCACAGTAGAGGGAGATATGAGGGATTCTTGTACTGTACAGCGTGTGCATCGAGGGAAAGGAGTTATAGTTTTATAATGGGAGAGAGTTTGGAGTAGTGGGTCTTCATTTATTAGGTTTGTGTTGAAGGATAGTATGGATCTTGAGGTTGGCCTGCTGATGGTTGCGTAGAGTTTGTTGAGTGCTCGGCAGGGATGTATGAAGAGAGGGAAGTTCTTGGGACTGTGTTTTCTATCCTATCGCCCTTTCCCCTGTTTCTTCTTCTTGTCTTTGCCTATATTTTAGAAATTCAATTCTTCCGTGTCTTTTTCAATGCCGTCCCAGTTCATGAAGGTCAAACTCGCTGATATGATTTCAAGTACAATTTTCTTTAAGGGATATTGAATAAGGAGACGCAAGCAAAATGATGAAGGGAAGGATAACACTCCTGATTTAAAAATGTAAATTCCATAATAAATCTTCGGGAGCTTTAAAAATAGATTAGAGAGATTTAAGAGTAAAAGTCGGATTCCAGTGGAACCAAAATTAGGAAACACAGACTCCTGGTCAATCTTAGCAAGTGAAAGGCATCAGAACCCCGTGGAAAATCATCGGTAATTATAAAAGGAGTTGTAACAGAAGTGCCAGACAAATTGGTAGAGAGCAAACATAACGACTACGTTAAAATGGGGAGTCAGAAAGCCGTGAACTACAGATCTAACATGTGTAACAAAATAATGGAAAAAATACAGCAAAGACTTGTCGAAAGCAGCAGTTTCCACACAGCGACGGTATGGAAGGTCTTAGACGCCTTGCAAACCATAAATGTGAGACTGAGGTTGGACAGGACAGAGAGACACAAATCGACTGTATATTTTTTATACTGTAGTAATGCTGTGAAGTATTTCTATTGAAGATTTGAAACTAATCAGATTTCGTATTCACAATTTATCACATGGACTCTAAAATCCAAATTTTAAATAAAATTATACAAATTATGAAAGGTGAGAAATTATATGAGGTACCTAGGAATTATTGTATGTACATTAATATTTCAATTTTATCAGTTGCTTCTATGAAAAAGACAAATTGAGACCAACACAGGACAAAATAAATGAAAGTTTTCTCTTATGATTTAACAGAGTTTAAGGTTTAAATAAGTTTGCGTGAAAGTAGATTTTTTAAATAAACGCTAGGAAGATTAAAACTAGAATAAACCAGTGAAGTCAAACACTGTCATCAGAAGAGACATTCTCCAGGTATTTCACAAAAAATAATTTGATTAATAATATTAGCATATTAAAACTTTGACAACCTTAAATGAAGACAAAGTTTAAATTGAGGGAAAACACATCAGCTCTTAAATGTTTAAAGTTGACCCAGACAGTCCATGGTACATGATAGACAGTCCATGGTACATGATAGACAGTCCATGGTACATGATAGACAGTCCATGGTACATGATAGACAGTCCATGGTACATGATAGACAGTCCATGGTACATGATAGACAGTCCATGGTACATGATAGACAGTCCATGGTACATGATACAGTCCATGGTACATGATACAGTCCATGGTACATGATAGACAGTCCATGGTACATGATAGACAGTCCATGGTACATGATAGACAGTCCATGGTACATGATACAGTCCATGGTACATGATAGACAGTCCATGGTACATGATAGACAGTCCATGGTACATGATACAGTACATGGTACATGATAGACAGTCCATGGTACATGATAGACAGTCCATGGTACATGATACAGTACATGGTACATGATAGACAGTCCATGGTACATGATACAGTACATGGTACATGATACAGTCCATGGTACATGGTACATGATAGTCAATGGTACATGATAGACAGTCTATGGTACACGACAGACAGTATATGGTACATGATAGACAGTACATGGTCCATGATAGACAGTACATTGTACATGATACAGTACACGGTACATGATAGGTAGTACATAGTACATGATATAGTCCATGATATTTGATAGTACATGGTACATGATAGACAGCCCATGGTACATGACCCAGTTCATAGTATATAACAAATAGGTATGATATAAATAACAGGTCATGGTATATCACACAGTTCATGGTAATTTACATATCATCCCATGATACATCACAAAACAGCCTATCTTACATCACAAAATAGTCCACGTGAGACCACTAAACAGCCCATGGTACACCACGAAACAGCCTACAGCACATCACAAGACATCCCCATGATACGTCGCTAAACAATCCATGGTGTGTCACAAAACTTATGATACATCACTAAACCCACAGATCACTAACCAACCCATAGAACATCACTAAACGACCCATAGAATATCACTAAACGACCCATAGAACATCACTAAACAACCCATAGAACATCACTAAACTACCCATAGAACATCACTAAACAACCCATAGAACATCACTAAACTACCCATAGAACATCACTAAACAACCCATAGAACATCACTAAACAACCCATAGAACATCACTAAACAACCCATAGAACATCACTAAACCCACTGAACATCACTAAACAACCCACAGAACACCACTAAATAACCCACAGAACTTCACTAAACTCACAGAACATCAATCAACCCACAGAACATCAAACTCACAGAACATCATTAGACAAGCCACAGAACATTGTTAAACCCGCAGAACATCACCAAACCCACAGAACATCACTAGACAAGCCACAGAACATCGTTAAACCCACAGAACATCACTAAACCCACAGAACATCGCTAGACAAGCCACAAAATATCACTAAACCCACAAAATATCACTTAACCCACAGAACATCACTAGACAAGCCACAGAACATCAGTAAACCCACAGAATATCGTCAGACCCACAGAACATCACCGGACCCACAGAACATCACCAGACCCACAGAACATCACCAGACCCACAGAACATCACTAGACAAGCCACAGAATATCACTAAACTCACAGAACATCACTAGGCAAGCCACAGAACATCAAACCCACAGAACATCACCAGACCCGCAAAACACCACTAGATAAGCCACAGAATATCACTAAACTCAAAGAACATCACTAGACAAGCCACAGAACATCACTAAACTCACAGGACATCACTAAACACACAGAATATTACAAAACTCATAGAACATCACAAAACTCACAGAACATCACTAAACCCACAGAACATCACTAAACTCACAGAACACAAAACTCACAGAACATATTAAACCCAAAGAACATCACTAAACCCACAGAACATCACAAAACTCACAGAACATCAATAAACAACTCACAAAACATTAAACAACCCACAGAACAGAACATCACTGTGCTACAACTCACTCTGTCACGTGAGAAAGTTAGGATGTCATTACATCGACCCTCCTGGTGAGTGTCACCTCCACCTAGTTCCACCTCCACCTAGTGCTACCCCGCCTAATACCACCTCCACCTAGTGCCACCTCCGACTAGTGCTACCCCACCTAATGCCACCTCCACCTAGTTCCACCTCCGACTAGTGCTATCCCACCTAATGCCACCTCCACCTAGTTCCACCTCCACCTAGTTCCACCTCCGCCTAGCGCTACCCCACCCAATGCCATCTCCGCCTAGTGCTATCCCACCTGATGCCACCCCACCTAGTGCCATCTCACCTAATGCCATCTCCGCCTAGTGCCACCTCCACCTAGTGCCACCTCCACTTAGTGCCACCTCCGTCTAGTACCACCCCACCTAGTGCCACCTTCGCCTAGTGCCACCTTGCCTAGTGCCACCCCACCTAGTGCCACCCCACCAAGTGGCACCACCCACAGTGCTCGTCACGGCATTATGCTGGGTGAGCGCCCCGGCATAATGCCACGACGAACATCAAAGGCCTACCATACAGGGGGGCCTTTTTTCGTCAGTCCATTCTGCTGGGTAGCAGCCATTAGCATGATGTCTTGGCCTGCTGCCACACTTCACAGTGACTTCTCATTGCTCACGTGGCTGCCGTGGTGAGAGGAAGTGTTGCACTCTTCTCCCTCATCCGCCCCACCTTTTGTCCGGTGTTCCCTTTCGTTTTGGGGCTATACATGTTTGATTATGGGTAAAAGGAAGTCTTTAACACCTGAAACTATACCTCAAATCATAGGGTTTTACAAAGCTGGACACCAGACAAAAGAAATAGTGGAGAATGTTAGCGTGTGTGAGCGTTCAGTGAGGAACTGGGTGCAGCGTTTCAAGGCTGGTGGCGGTGTCGAGTTACTATCTGCCAAACCTTGGCTTGGCCCCTCGAGGAAGACATCTGTTTGTACCTTAACTGTGTCAAACAAGCATTTACTCTCTAACTGCTTCTTTAACACAGTATAGCCCTAAAACCAAAGGGAACATCTGACAAAAGGTGAGGCGGATGAGACAAGAGTGCAATACTTCCTCTTACCACGGCAGCCACGTGAGCAATGACAAGTCACTGTGAAGTGTGGCAGCAGGCCGAGACATCATGCTAATGGCTGCTACCCAGCAGAATTCACTGACAAGAAAAGACCCCCACTGTATGGTAGGCCTTTGATTTTCGTCACGGTATTACGCCGGGGCGCTCACCCAGCATAATGCCGTGAAGAGCACTGTAGTGCCACATCCACCTAGTGCCACCTCAGCTTAGTGCAACCCCACCTAGTGGCCCCTCCCCCTAATGCCACCCCACCTAGTGCCACACCACCTAGTGCCACCCCCTAGTGCCACCTCCACCTAGTGCCACCTCCACTTAGTGCCATCCCACCTAGTGCCTCCGCCTAGTGCAACCTCACCTAGTGGCCCCTCCTCCTAATGCCACCCCACCTAGTGCCACACCTAGTGCCATCCCCTAGTGCCACCTCCACTTAGTGCCATCCCACCTAGTGCCTCCCCCTAATGCCACCCCACCTAGTGCCACCTCCACCTAGTGCCACCCCACCTAGTGCCACCACCTAGTGCCACATCCACCTCCACCTAGTGCCACCCCACCTAGTGCCACCTCCACCTTGTGCCACCCCACCTAGTGCCACATCCACTTTCACTGAGTGCCACCCCACCTAGTGCCACATCCACCTCTACCTAGTGCCACCCCACCTAGGGCCACCTCCACCTAGTGCCACCCCACCTGCCACATCCACCTCCACCTAGTGCCACCTCCACCTAGTTTAGGGATTAACGTTATTTTTGGTAATTACAAAGGTCGGTGTTGTAAAAATTTTTGTTTTCTGGCATTATTGTTTTTCACTGTCCGGTGAAGAATGTTTTGTGCTGTCTTGATTGAGGTGTTATCTTGATTGTTTGAGGTGTTATCTTGATTGAGGTGTTATCTTGATTGTTTAAGGTGTTATCTTGATTGTTTGAGGTGTTATCTTGATTGTTTAAGGTGTTATCTTGATTGTTTGAGGTGTTATCTTGATTGTTTGAGGTGTTATCTTGATTGTTTGAGGTGTTATCTTGATTGTTTGAGGTGTTATCTTGATTGAGGTGTTATCTTGATTGTTTGAGGTGTTATCTTGATTGTTTGAGGTGTTATCTTGATTGTTTAAGGTGTTATCTTGATTGTTTGAGGTGTTATCTTGATTGTTTGAGGTGTTATCTTGATTGTTTGAGGTGTTAACTTGATTGTTTGAGGTGTTATCTTGATTGTTTGAGGTGTTATCTTGATTGTTTGAGGTGTTATCTTGATTGTTTGAGGTGTTATCTTGATTGTTTAAGGTGTTATCTTGATTGAGGTGTTATCTTGATTGTTTAAGGTGTTATCTTGATTGTTTGAGGTGTTATCTTGATTGTTTAAGGTGTTATCTTGATTGTTTGAGGTGTTATCTTGATTGTTTGAGGTGTTATCTTGATTGTTTAAGGTGTTATCTTGATTGTTTAAGGTGTTATCTTGATTGTTTGAGGTGTTATCTTGATTGTTTAAGGTGTTATCTTGATTGTTTAAGGTGTTATCTTGATTGTTTGAGGTGTTATCTTGGTTGTTTGAGGTGTTATCTTGATTGTTTGAGGTGTTATCTTGATTGAGGTGTTATCTTGATTGTTGGAGGTGTTATCTTGATTGTTTGAGGTGTTATCTTGTTTTTTGAGGTGTTATCTTGATTGTTTGAGGTGTTATCTTGTTTTTTGAGGTGTTATCTTGATTGAGGTGTTATCTTGTTTTTTGAGGTGTTATCTTGTTTTTTGAGGTATCTTGTTTTTTGAGGTATCTTGTTTTTTGAGGTGTTATCTTGTTTTTTGAGGTGTTATCTTGATTGTTTGAGGTGTTAACTTGATTGTTTGAGGTGTTATCTTGATTGTTTAAGGTGTTATCTTGATTGTTTGAGGTGTTATCTTGATTGTTTGAGGTGTTATCTTGTTTGTATAAGGTGTTATCTTGGTTGTTTGAGGTGTTATCTTGGTTGTATGAAGCGCCACATTGCATGAGATGCCACATTGATTGTACGAGGTGACGCATTGATTGTATGAGGCGACACATTGCATGAGGCGACACATTGTATGAGGCGACACATTGCATGAGGTGACACATTGATTGTATGAGGCGACACATTGTATGAGACGATACATTGTATGAGGTGACACATTGTATGAGGTGACACATTGATTGTATGAGGCGACACATTGCATGAGGCGATACATTGTATGAGGTGACACATTGATTGTATGAGGCGACACATTGTATGAGGCGATACATTGTATGAGGTGACACATTGTACGAGGTGACGCATTGATTGTATGAGGCGACACATTGCATAAGGCGATACATTGTATGAGGTGACACATTGTATGAGGTGACACATTGATTGTATGAGGCGACACATTGTATGAGACGATACATTGCATGAGGCGACACATTGTATGAGGTGACACATTGTATGAGGTGACACATTGATTGTATGAGGCGACACATTGTATGAGGTGACATATTGATTGTATGTGGCGACACATTGTATGAGGCGATACATTGTATGAGGTGACACATTGTATGAGATGACACATTGTATGAGGCGACACATTGTATGAGGCGATACATTGTATGAGGTGACACATTGTATGAGGTGACACATTGTATGAGGCGACACATTGTATGAGGTGACACATTGATTGTATGTGGCGACACATTGTATGTGGCGACACATTGTATGAGGCGACACATTGTATGAGGTGACACATTGATTGTATGTGGCGACACATTGTAAGTGGCGACACATTGTATGAGGCGACACATTGTATGAGGCGACACATTGTATGAGGCGACACATTGTATGAGGCGACACATTGTATGAGGCGATACATTGTATGAGGTGACACATTGTATGAGTGACACATTGATTGTATGAAGCGACACATTGTATGAGGTGACACATTGTATGTGACACATTGATTGTATGAGGCGACACATTGTATGAGGCGACACATTGTATGAAGCGACACATTGTATGAGGCGACACATTGTATGAGGCGATACAGTATATGAGGTGACACATTGTATGAGGCGACACATTGTATGAGGCGAGACATTGTATGAGGCGATACATTGTATGAGATGACACATTGTATGAGGTAATAAATTGATTGTATGAGGCGACACATTGTATGAGGCGATACATTGTATGAGGTGACACATTGTATGAGGTGACATTGATTGTATGAGGCGACACATTGTATGAGGCGACACATTGTATGAGGCGATACATTGTATGAGGTGACACATTGTATGAGGTGACACATTGATTGTATGAAGCGACACATTGAGGCGACACATTTTATGAGGTGACACTTGTATGAGGCAACACATTGTATGAGGCGACACATTGTATGAGGTGACACATTGATTGTATGAGGCGACACATTTTATGAGGTAACACTTGTATGAGGCAACACATTGTATGAGGCGACACATTGTATGAGGCGATACATTGTATGAGGGGACACATTGTATGAGGTGACACATTGATTGTATGAGGCGACACATTGTATGAGGCGATACATTGTATGAGGTGACACATTGTATGAGGTGACACATTGATTGTATGAGGCGACACATTGTATGAGGCGATACATTGTATGAGGTGACACATTGTATGAGGTGACACATTGTATGAGGCGACACATTGATTGTATGAGGCAACAGATTGTATGAGGCGACACATTGTATGAGGCGACACATTGTATGAGGCAACACATTGTATGAGGCAACACTTTGTATGAGGCGACACATTGTATGAGGCGACACTTTGTATGAGGGGACACATTGTATGAGGCGACACATTGTATGAGACAGCACATTGTATGAGGCGACACATTGTATGAGGCGACACTTTGTATGAGGCAACACATTGTATGAGGCGACACTTTGTATGAGGGGACACATTGTATGAGGCGACACATTGTATGAGACAGCACATTGTATGAGGGGACACATTGTATGAGACAGCACATTGTATGAGGGGACACATTGTATGAGGCGACAAATTGATTCTATGAAGCGACACATTGATTGTATGAGGCGACACATTGATTGTATGAGGCGACACGTTAATTGTATGAGGCGACACGTTGATTGTATTAGGTGACACATTGATTGTATGAGGTGACACATTGTATGAGGCGACACGTTAATTGTATGAGGCGACACGTTGACCGTAGTTCATATTGTAGTTTGTGATAGCGATGTATTAGTTAAAAATATTCAGTCTCTCTCACTCTCTCTCTCTCACTCTCTCTCTCTCTCTCTCTCTCTCTCTCTCTCTCTCTCTCTCTCTCTCTCTCTCTCTCTCTCTCTCTCTCACTCACTCACTCTCACTCTCTCTCTCTCTCTCTCTCTCTCTCTCTCTCTCTCTCTCTCTCTCTCTCTCTCTCTCTCTCTCTCTCTCTCTCTACTTGATATCTCAGCCTCTGGCAGAAGGTATTACAATATTTTAATTGCATGTTTTATGCTGTTGTTGTCAACAAAAGTGTTTTTGCGTGAGACATAAAGAAAGTTTTATGTGTCTTAAGTAACCTGGTGATGGATCATTTCTACGGTTAAATAAAAATATTTTTGTATGATTTTTATATGTTGACATTGATGGGTGGGGGGGGGAGGGGGTGAGCGGTCATCCACTCGGTGTGGCTGCTAGCTGGACAGGTGAGCGGTCATCCACTCGGTGTGGCTGCTAGCTGGACGGGCGAGCGGTCATCCACTCGGTGTGGCTGCTAGCTGGACAGGTGAGCGGTCATCCACTCGGTGTGGCTGCTAGCTGAACAGGTGAGCGGTCATCCACTCTGTGTGGCTGCTAGCTGGACAGGTGAGCGGTCATCCACTCTGTGTGGCTGCTAGCTGGACAGGTGAGCGGTCATCCACTCTGTGTGGCTGCTAGCTGGACAGGTGAGCGGTCATCCACTCTGTGTGGCTGCTAGCTGGACAGGTGAGCGGTCATCCACTCTGTGTGGCTGCTAGCTGGACAGGTGAGCGGTCATCCACTCTGTGTGGCTGCTAGCAGGACAGGTGAGCGGTCATCCACTCTGTGTGGCTGCTAGCTGGACAGGTGAGCGGTCATCCACTCTGTGTGGCTGCTAGCTGGACAGGTGAGCGGTCATCCACTCGGTGTGGCTGCTAGCTGGACAGGTGAGTGGTCATCCACTCTGTGTGGTTGCTAGCTGGACAGGTGAGCGGTCATCCACTCTGTGTGGCTGCTAGCTGGACAGGTGAGCGGTCATCCACTCGGTGTGGCTGCTAGCTGGACAGGTGAGCGGTCATCCACTCGGTGTGGCTGCTAGCTGGATAGGTGAGCGGTCATCCACTCGGTGTGGCTGCTAGCTGGACAGGTGAGCGGTCATCCACTCGGTGTGGTTGCTAGCTGGACAGGTGAGCGGTTATCCACTCGGTGTGGTTACTAGCTGGACAGGTGAGCGGTCATCCACTCGGTGTGGTTACTAGCTGGACAGGTGAGCGGTCATCCGCTCGGTGTGGTTGCTAGCTGGACAGGTGAGCGGTCATCCACTCGGTGTGGCTGCTAGCTGGACAGGTGAACGGTCATCCACTCGGTGTGGCTCCTAGCTGGACAGGTGAGCGGTCATCCACTCGGTGTGGCTGCTAGCTGGACAGGTGAGCGGTCATCCACTCGGTGTGGCTGCTAGCTAGACGGGTGAGCAGTCATCCACTCGGTGTGGTTGCTAGCTGGACGGGTGAGCAGTCATCCACTCGGTGTGGCTGCTAGCTGGACGGGTGAGCAGTCATCCGCTCGGTGTGATTGCTAGCTTGACGGGTAAGGAGTCATCCACTCGGTGTGGCTGCTAGCTTGTCGGGTGAACGGTCATCTGTGCTCCAACAATGGTGGAGCCCCTTAGTTCCCCGAGGCTCCAGCTCCTGGCTTAAGGAGCTGGAGCCAAGATCAAAAACAGAAACGGGAAAAAATTTAAAACAGACATAGGAAAATGTTTAAAACAGAAAGTGGCAGAGAGAGAAAGAGAGAGAGAGAGAGAGAGAGAGAGAGAGAGAGATGGGTAAGTGGGAGACACAAGGTGGAGAAGATACAGAGGAGAAAATGAGGAGATAAAAGAAAAGAAAAGATGAATAGAGAAGGAAGATAATCTTATACTCTATTAGTAAGATGGAGGAAAGGAAGGGAAAGAAAGTGGAGAGAAGGTATTGAGGTGAAGGGGTGGATAACAGCTGACTAAAATGCATGACAGGCACTTCACTGCAGCTGTCATCAGAAGGTGTCCCATGGCTGGGTTGGCAACGCGCTCAGCTCACTCGAACCTCGACACGGGTGGAATGTTGGGCATGTTTTCTTACACCTACTTCCCCTGCTCGCATAGCAGTAAGTAGGTACCTGAGTGTTACCTGTTGTGAGTCGCATCCTGGGAGGTGGTAGTATACCTTAGATATGGCTGGGCTTTGAAGTAAGTTGAGGATAACAGCTCTTAGCCTGTAAAATTGATCTGTGTAAAAACAAAGTATTACATCATCAATAGTAATGCTTCTCAATATTATTATTATTAAGATGATGATTATTAATACTTCTCATACAGTATATGTAGGCAGTAGTGCCGTATTATCTATTAGAAACAAAATATAGAGTACATTTTCCGGCCCTGATATCTCCCCTGTCTTGCAAGGAGCTGTGAACACAAAAATATTCCAAACAAGAGAGCACAATTGATTTTATCAATATTATCATTAGTGTGGCTACTCTTGTTTGAAAATTCTCCTTATCTATCCAGTAAGTTACCTGGCCTTTGCTGCATTTACCTCGTATTCTCTAATCTAAACGTTAGGTCATCCATCATAATCACTTCCTAGTCTTTTACGTGGTCTTTTCATACTATGAGATCGTTTTCCTGCATTTTGTATTCAGTTTGAGTTCTTTCCTGCATTTTGTATTCAGTTTGAGTTCTTCTTTTCATAAATAAACTGTCGGAATTTGTAACAATTGTAAATCATCGATTTTTTTTTCCTTTTCTTTTACCCATGAAAGACTGTTGATATCTTAGATATGTGTCTTCAGTCAAGTCTTCTTTCATACTTACATTAGTACTGTCGTCAAGAATTCTAGGGAGCTGTAGCTAGTATTTTATCTTTGTCTGCCATAAGGATGAGACACACTACATGTGCCACCATCGTTACCGTTACCACCAACCACAACCACCACCAATTATCGCTACCACCATCACCACCACCACCATCGATTACCACCACCACCAACGGCCAATACAACCACCACCAACCGCCAAAAGCACCACCACAAGCAATCATTGCTTGCTTCCAGCCTTTAAGTTCAGTCCTGGATAAGGTGTCAGCAGCACCTCCGTAAGAACCCAATTCAGTGCAAGAGCAACGTGATTCTCGACCATACGGTCCAGTGTGGCATAGCACGGCAGGATTGATCGGGGGGTAGGAAGGGGGCACAGTGGTGTTGGTTTGAAAGGGGAGCCTCGCCCCCTTCCCCTCTTCACTGTGTGGGGTCCTAATGGATCTTATACCTCATTTCCCTTTACCATCTTCCTTCCCTTCCTTTTCTAACGCTTCTCTCAACCCTCCCATAACTCCTTTATCCCCTCTCCTTCCGCAACACCTGGTTTTCTCGCTTTCCTCTCCTCATCTTTATTCTTTCTTCCATTCCCCTTATCCTCTTTCTTCACCTCCTTCCCCTCACCTCCGTAACCCCTCACAGCTTGAGCGAATAATTCACTACTCTTTACCCTGTTTTTCTTCCCCTCGCTCCTTTTCCCTACCTTCTTGCCTGACTTGCCTTCCTCTCCTACACCACATTCTCTCCAGCGCCCCTTCCTTTTCCCTGTCTCTCCTCTACGACTGTCTCTTCTCTCCCATCTCCCCCTCTATCACCACTCTCATTCGTTTTCCATCCCCTTCCCTCACCCACCTATATATCTCAGTCTCTCTCTCCCCTCTCCCATTCCTCTATTTCCCGCACCTCCTTTTACTCTCTTCCATGACCTGGAAAGTTTACCTGCCCTCTCTTCCTCTCTCCTTCTCTTCAGCCCTTCCACCGCCTCGGAGTTACACTGGACAGAGCACAAAACACCAGTTCTCACAGTGGAGTCACAGTTACGTCAAAAAAAAAAAAATACAACACGGACACGATTACTATAGCATCCTTCATGTTTGTAAACATTTAAGGTCATACACTAGGCAATAACAACACTATTTCCTTCATAAAGGATTCTCATAAAATTTAATGCAGAAAGTCCGATTAATGTTACAGTGGCAACTAAGTTTGGATTCCGGAGTAAACTTTTTTGTCCAGGTACGACTGAAAGAGCAAACCACAAGATGGAGTCGGCCTGTTTGCTAAATATTATCTTTGTCTTCTGTATATAGTTGTGTAAGGCTGAGAGACTCATTGCCTCATCTGTTTTTTCATATATCATCTTTGTAGTGAATTGAAAAAAGTCACTGAGTTGCAAGACGTCTTACAATACCCAGGTATTGTATGTGTCTAGCTCCTCATTATTGTGAAGATACTTGTCTGACACAGCAGCACCATGGAATTTTGGTACAAAGAATATATCTTACACCCTATTTGCTAACCTCTGATCCAACTCTTGCACATGACCTCTTTCCACTAGTGAGTCCCGCCCACCTTAGACGATAGCTGCACTTCTTCTGTTTCCAGTATCTAAGAGTCCGTCTTCTTGCCTAAGCTTAAAATTTATCAAGACTATGGTACTAGACATTAGCTTCTTCCACTGTTTTCTGTGTATAGTTCTGCAGGGTTGAGGGACTAATATCACTGGTCAATAATCTTTGAAACGTTGTATGCTTCTTAAATGGGATTAGTTAATTCTTATGTATTTTCATGTCCTAAATCCAAATATCACCTTGATAAATGCTTATTGGCTATAGGTTTAAAGATACGAGACATGTAATATTTGATTATTATAACATGCAATATGTGTCAGTATGTTTTAATCTCTAATCCGTACCTATTCTCTGCCTTTTTGCTTGACGCTCATAGTGGGCTGAAGAATCATCTCTTGCCAATGTCCAGCAGTAGTCTGCAAGCATTCTTGTGCCCCATTTGCCTGGTACCATTTTTTCCATGGTTGAAATATCTTCGCGAAACCTTTCACTATGTTCGTCACTAACAGCCACACAGTTCGCTGGAAAAAAGAAGTCTAAATGTGAGTCCAAAAAGTGGAGTTTAAGTGACATGTTACATTTCATGTTCTTGTAAGCCTTGTTGAGGTTTTCCCTTCTGTTTCCGAGAAGTCCCTTCGCCACTAACTTGAATGCTTCCCAAGCAGCTTTCTCCTCCCCATGAAGGTCTGATTCAAAGTCACTATCTTTAAGAAGCTCTCGAATCTGAGGACCATTGAAGACTCCCTCTCTTAGCGTCGCTCAGTGAGGGGAATTTTGATGTTAAATACTTGAATTCCTGACCGGATTTGTCCATAGCTTTTACAAAGTTTTTCATGAGCCCCAGTTTTATGTGTAGTGGTGGTAGCATATGTGTGGAGCCCGGTTCTTACCCTGGTCAACAATTTTGCATCCAAAACATAGGTGATATGCCTTTCTAACCATAGCGTTTACACGGCGCGTCTGTGATGCGAAGGTCACCTCACCACAAATGTAGCAGAAATTGTCTGCCCTGTTCACACAGGTGCGAGGCATCTGAAAGAAGAAAACAACAAACAATTAGAAGATAAATAAAAAAATTATTCATTAATTTATCGTTATAATACAGAGCATGACACCTATGCAGAAGTATTTTTATCATTCAGTAGGAAAATAAAATAAATACAATATGCCTCACATGCATATCAATAACTTGCTCAGTGAATATTTATTATAAGTTTAAAAAGTGTTTGGCTAAGAAAATCGCCTACCTTTCACCTCAGAATACAAACTTGCACATCACAACTACCTTCTATGACTGCTGGAACAGTAATGAAGGTCAGTGAGACTGTGAGTGTGGTAAGAAACACTGCCGCAAGCCTGTTGGAACCTGATGTGACACGTAGGTGTATATTGAAAAGCAGAACTAACAAACAATTTTAACCGTGATATTCATTATCGGTGACCTAAAATTAGTTGGAAATTGCTACTCTAGTCTCGGAAGCATTTTGGTTGTTGACCAGTGTTACCTTATCTTGTAATGTTTTTGTATATCATCTCATATCGAAATGAAAAAGTTGCTAGTTGGCGATACGTTTTGTCGGTAATATCGTTATTGTAATGATACTACTCGCCCATGCTAGGACGGACCTACTCACACTCATCCACACCCACTCGTCTACCTGTCCATCCTATTATTAAAGCTACCCAAGTTTTTGCTTCAATGACGCTACTCAGAAGTTTGTTCCACTTACCCACAACTCGATTACCAAGCCAGTGCTTTCCTATATCTTCTCTAAGTCTAAACTGTCTTAACTTGATCCCATTACTGCGAGTCCTGTCTTCGTTAGATTTTTTAACAGGTTATTTATATGCCCTTTATTTATTTCCATTTGTTCTCTTCAGTCATATCCTCTCTAATTTTATGCCTTTTCTAAGACTGCAAATTAAACGTCTTTGGTCTCTGTAAGAAAGATTTTGATACATGGGATCCACTTCATCATCTTTCTCACTATGTTTTCAGCGCATTTATATCCGTTCTGTATTTGATTTGGCGGTCTATTTTAGTGTCATCTGGAAACTTGCTTATGTCGCTATTTATTCCCTCTTTTATGTTGTTTATGTATATTATAAACATTTGACCCTTGTGGAACACCACTCGTAACAAATCATTCTGATTTCTCAACATTTATGCAAATTCTCAGTTACCTATTGGTCAACCGGTCAACCACGATCCAGAAGACATTTTTTCTTTCATGTTCCTATTGCCTATTCCTATTCCCGCCACTTTCTTCAACAGTTTTGTGTGTGAACTCCACCGGAGTCCATATGCAAAATATCGTATTCTTTATCATGATCTACCGCTTTAAACACTTTGGTAAAAAATGTTAGTAGATTCTAAGGGAAGAACGTCCTTGTGTGAAGGTTCTTTGATTAAATTATATATTTAATGGTGGCCTCGAGTTGCATCTACAGTAATTGATTCCATCAATTTTCCCACAGGTGAGTCGACGTTGATTGGTCTGTAATTTGATACTGAAGACCTACAACTTTGTAAACGGGTTTCTCTTTTTACTGTTTTCCACTGCGGGGGCGTTGATCCCCGGAATAACCTCCAGGTAACCTCCAGGTATCCGGTACCATACCCGTTTGAGGTGATTTGCTGAATAAATAATTTGCTAATGATATGCTAAACACCACTTTGAATTTTTTGAAAACTCTTGTTTTTTATCCCATGAAAACCACGTGACTAGTGACTTTGTTCTTGCATTATTTATTCTGCCCTCATTTAGGTACATTACTATAATTATAGTTATATTGTATGACAAAAAGATAAAATTAATGATTCTAACAAATTCTAGAATTGCTATGAAGATTCCATGCATCTAAGACACAGCAAACCTCTAAGTTGAGGTGAACCAGACCTGCCACTTCCGCCGCCGCCGCCGCCGCTACCATTGCTGCTGCTGCTGCTTAACTTCTTAGGCTGCTGCTGCTGATGCTGCTTCTGTTGCTACTGTTGCTACTGTTGCTGCTGCTGTTGCTACTGTTGCTACTGTTGCTGCTGCTACTGTTGCTGTTGCTACTGTTGCTACTGTTGCTGCTGCTACTGTTGCTGCTGTTGCTGCTGCTGCTTCTACTGCTACTGTTGTTGTTGCTGCTGCTGTTGCTGCTGCTGCTGATGCTGCTTCTGTTGCTACTGTTGCTACTGTTGCTGCTTCTACTGTTGCTGCTGCTGCTGCTGCTTCTGTTGCTACTGTTGTTGTTGCTGCTGCTGCTGTTGCTGCTGCTGCTACTAATACTGCTGCTGCTGCTGCTAATATTGTTGCTGCTGCTGCTGCTGCTGCTGCTGCTGCTGCTGCTGCTGCTGCTGCTGCTGCTGCTGCTGCTGCTGCTAATATTGTTGCTGCTGCTGCTGCTGCTGCTGCTGCTGCTGCTGTTGCTGCTGCTGCTACTAATACTGCTGCTGCTGCTGCTAATATTGTTGCTGCTGCTGCTGCTGCTGCTGCTGCTGCTGCTGCTGCTGCTGCTGCTGCTGCTGCTGCTCCTCCTCCTCCTCCTCCTCCTCCTCCTCCTCCTCCTCCTCCTCCTCCTCCTCCTCCTTCTCCTCCTCCTCCTCCTCCTCCTTCTCCTCCTCCTCCTCCTCCTCCTCCTCCTCCTCCTCCTCCTCCTCCTCCTCCTCCTCCTCCTGATAGCTCTAGGTCTTTCGTGTTACAATAAACACAGGAGAACGTAATGTTGCAGAAAAGAAGATAAAGTCAAAGCAAACACGGGAGCGTTTTTGCCCATCCCTCCATTTATCCTTCCCATTTCTCAACATTTACATTAGTAAAGATGGAAAGAGGAAGATTGCAGGAGCGAGGAGCAGCAGAGGTCAACAATCCTCATATCAACTGCATTCCATTTCCACCCACATTGCAGTTACTAACCCACACCCCTGAGAATGTGGGTTACACCTCTGGGGTTGTACAAAGGGCACCTACTGCTCATTAGGATCTAAGGATCAAGGGTTCAAAAGTACTGAACCTTCACTTGGGATCGGATACTATGGAGCGGCTTCTTGGTGTTCAGGCCTTCGGGCGTTCACTCGGCTTCACAACCTTTGACTCGTCTCAGGGAATCAGGACCAACGGGTTATCAGGAACCATGTGATATCAGGATCCATGGCTGGTTTCTGGGAATCAAGAACCATGACTTATCCTCTGGTAATCAGGAGCATTGGGATTCAGGAATCATGGCTTGCCTCTGAGAATCAGAACAAATGGGAATCAGGAACTACTGAGATTCAGTAACCAGTGGTAATCAGGAGCAGTGGTTCATTTCTGGGAATCAGGAACCATGATTCGTCAGCTAGGAATCAGAACAACTGGAAATCAGGAACTACGGCTTGTTTCTTGGAATCAGGACCATGGGAACTCAGGAACAATGGCTTGTCTCTGAAAATCAGGAAAACTGGGCATCTGGAACCATTGGAAATCAGGAACCACGTCTCGTCTCCGGGAATCAAAATTAGGTATCTGGAACCACTGGAAATTGGGAACTATGGCTCGTCTCCGGAAATCAGGAAAATTGGGTATCTGGAGCCACTGGGAATCAGGAAATACGGGTCATCTTGGTGACTGTCTCTCCCGCCCGGGAGAAAGCAGAATGTGTTTTATATTTTCCTGGGTAGAAAGTGTTCTGGATGTCTTGTTTAGTGTGGGAGCTGCGTTGGTGGTGGGGGTGGAGGAAGGGACCGGGGGGTTAGTAGTTCGGGTGGAGTTTGTTATGGTGGGATTGTGGGGGTGGTAGTGATGAGGTTGGTGGAGGAAGGGACCGGGGGGTTAGTAGTTCGGGTGGAGTTTGTCATGGTGGGAGTGTGGGGGTGGTAGTTATGAGGTTGGTGGTGCTAGCGGCCGTCTGGGGGTAGGGGGAGATCATTGGGTTTTAGGGGTAGTGGGAGTGTTTGGTAGCGCAATGTTGGGGTAGTGGGGTTGATGGGGATGGTGTTATTATTTGGAATTGAGTAGTATTGGTGGTCGTTGTGGTGGGGGTGGTGGTAGGTTGGGGTTATCTTGCGGGGTGGGGGGATATGAGACCCTACAGGCGGGTGGTCACCCCCTCCCCCACCTGTTGACCCAGATCATTCAAGCGTATAATGGCCGGTAGCTGGAGACGGTCCCTCACATCTTAAAGGCTGAAAACAGGAATGAACGAATTCTCTTGAGATATTATCTTCACATTGTATTGTGTAGATTAGCTATGTGAAATAATTATATTATATGAAATGGTTGGAATATTTGTAACAATGCCCAGAGTTGGCTGATAAATATCCGTTGTGACTTTTGTAATCCTAATATTAAATTTGCGTTATCGCTCGCAAGTTGAACTTGGGGTGCACAGTAAACTAGCCGTTCAGACGGCAAAACTAAGTTCTGTCCAACCTCGTGGAGCCAGGCCTAGCAAGCCTGGCTTGCTAGGCCTGGCTCTTACAAGCCAGTAAGTTTGTAAGTATGCACCAGTAGGTGCATACTTACAAACTAAATAATGCAGATCTTAGGCAAAGTGATTGGGAGAAAGGATTTAAGAAATCTGATTAGCAGAAATATAAAGCCAACACGACAGTGCATAAGTGTTCGTAATAAAACTAATGGAATTTTTAGCTTCATAACAAGAAGTATAAATCGTAAGATTTATTTAGATTATGCTGAACTGGAAAATATACCGAGAAAGATGACATAAACTTCACATATCAGAAGTTTTTCTATGAAGACAAGCTGAAGGTACTCAACTTGCACTCTCTGGAAAGTCAAAGAATTAGGCGAGATATGATTCAAGTGTACAAATCGAAAACCGGGGTAAATAAAGGGAATTTAAATTGTGTGTTGAAAATATCTAACCAAGCTAGGACTCGCAGCAATAAGTTTAAGATACAGAAATTTATATTTTTAAAGGTTTAAGGAAGTATTGGGTTGACAGTTGTAGATGAGTAGAACAAACTCTTTAGTAGTGTTAGTGAGGCAAGAGCGTTGCGTAGCTTTAAATATATGTTGGACATGTACAAAAGTTGGCCAGTATGCCTGCTGCAGTGTATCTTTGTTCTAGTGTTCTTGGGTGTGTACTTACTCACATAATTGTAGTTGCAGAGGTCGATTCATATCTCCTAGCCCTGCCTCTTCACTAGTCGCTACAAGGTCCTCTCTCTTCCTCCATGAGCTTTATCATACCTCTTCTTAGAACTATGTATGGATCCTGCCTCCACTACATCACTTTCCAGACTATTCCACTTCCTGAAAGCTCTAGGTGTGTGTGTGTGTGTGTGTGTGTGTGTGTGTGTGTGTGTGTGTGTGTGTGTGTGTGTGTGTGTGTGTGTGTATGTGTGTGTGTGGTATAAACCTTGGTAATAAATACCGACAAGTTGGTTTAGAAAGACACGTAAGCAAACACTATAACATATTTATTAGAAAACGTTTCGGTCCTGGGACCTTGATCACTTCTAAATATGTTATAGTGTTTGCTTATGTATGTGTGTATGTGTGTGTGCGTGTGTGCGCGTGTGTGCGTGTGTATGTGTATACTGTGTGTCGCCTGAATGGCTAGTTTATTGTGAAAAGTCATACGTTAGGACATTTTATTGGAAACGTTTTGGTCCTGGGACATTTTAATGCCCAAGGTCTCAGGAACAAACTTTTTCAGTAAAATATTTGCATTTTGTGTCTTTTTCCAACATGTTTATTGTGCACCCGCTCATAAAAAAAAAACGTGCTAAAGGGTACTTAATAACTTAGCAATATTAAGATATTACGCTCATATCATATATTACAGTATCATCTTCCAAATTCGGTTGATGTGTGCCTCAGCCGAGAATGTCGGTACGCTGCTCACCAGAAGGTCCTCGTTTAGCGTGGTTTTCAGAGTTTATCCTTTGACCCTGTAATCCGTCTGCGATCTTCTTCGCCTATCCCCAGACTACATAACTTTGCATTTGCTGGGGTTGAATTCTAACAGCCACTTGTCAAACCAGATCTGCAGCCTGTTATGGCCTTTTTGAAGTCTTTCCTGTGTTCTCATTGGTTTCACATTTGCAAACAGGGATAGCCCTGACTACATCCTTTCCATCATGTCACTCACGTACACAAGAAATAGTTGTGATCCTAGTACTGATTCTGGGGAGCCCCTCTCGTCACATGCGCCCCTTTTAACACCTCTTCCTGGACAGTCACTCGTTTTTTCCTTCCTGTTAAATTTTCCTTGATCCATTGTCTTGTTATCCTGCCTGCTCCTCTATTGTCCCAGTTTTTTGTGCGGTACTGTGTTGAAAGCCTTTTTACAGTTCAAAAAATATGCAACCAACCCATCCATCTCTCTCCTGCCTCACTTCTCTTGCCTTGTCATAGAACTCCAGTAGGACTGAAAGACAAGATTTACCACCTCTAAACCCACTCCTTTCTAGGTACCCCATCACTCTTCTTCTGATTATGTTCTCCTTAACCTTTTGATTTTTGACTTCTCTCCTCCTTCCTGTGCTATCTCTCTTTCTAGGTTTACTTTCACAATATATGCAAAACTCAGAACTGTGTAGTCGCTGGCGCCAAGGAGGCTCTAATACTCAATATCCCCTGTGTCAGTGTCGCTCAGGTTGAATATAAGATCCAGACTTGCTGGTTCATCCCTTCCTCTCTTTCCAGTTATGTCCCTTGACATGTTGGAATATGAATTTCTCCATTACCACCACTAAAATCTTGGCCGTCCATGTATCTGGTCCTCCGTGTGGCTTGACGTTCTCTCAGTCTGTTACCTTACTAATAAGTTGCCTATGATTATTAGCTTTGAATTGTTCGTGTGGGCTCTTCTGCCACCTCCACTATTCTATCAACTGTTGGTATGTTTTGTCTTATTCTTCTCTTGATTCACTATTTGGCGGAGGTTTGTACATCGATATTTTCATCTCGGGACCCCAAGTCTTGATATGCCTACCATGTAGTTATTTGTCACTTTGTTCATTCCT
>NC_091329.1:19440324-19450324 GCF_038502225.1 Cherax quadricarinatus
CCTGGACAAACAGCAAGATCAGCCAGAGAAGTGGCTGCTTGAATTTAACCCCAGTAAATGAGGATTATGAAATAAGGGAAAATATCAAGAAGATCACAAATTGAGAATGAACTCAGGGAACAGAGCCTACAGGGATCAAGAAGATGGACCAAGGGATAAGCATTGTACATAGCATATCACATATCGCTTTTAGTAACCAACCATCTGTACCTTTGCAGTATCTGCTAAATTGTTTCCCTATCCACCCTATATGCCTTTTCCAAATTCACAAATGCAACAAAAAAGTTTTTCACCTTTAAGTATTATTCACTTATACGCCTCAATGTAAACATTTGTTCCTCTGCAATTCTTTCAGTAAGAACTCTACAGTCTACTCGGTATACTCAGTAGGCACTTTCTTCAGTTATTCTTACACTATTTATCCCCATTTCTCATATACAAAGGAACCGTGCATGCTGTCTGCCGGTCCCTAGGTAGTCTTCCCCGTTCCATGCAGATATTAAACAAATACACCATCTACTCCAAATAATTTTTCCCTAGACTTTCTCAGTTTATTAATCTCACTTCAGAATATTTTCTTATTCTCAGAAAAATTGGTTGATAAAACTTCACCTACTCTCTTGTTGCCTTTCCTTTTGTACTCCACCACCACTCTTTTTACCTTTCTTTTACTCTCCATATACTCCACCCTCCATATATCACTTATACATTGCGAAAACCTCTCAAATGCTAATTTTTTCCTCCTTTACCACCCTCTTTATCTCACCGTTCCTGAGGTCGCTCCTCTTCACCCGCACCCACTCTCCTACACACATAAAATTCTGCCGCGCACACGAACACTGCATTCTCGGATGTACCCGATATATTTGACCCCCTTCCTCATTACCTGTAGTCTTCGTTTAATTAACCTTCATTGCATTCTTATCCACTGATGACCTTCTCTTTGTACCCCATCAACCTCTTACTCTCATCCAGAGATCTGCGTAGTCTTAAACTGCTGTCATTATACCCTACATCGTATCTTGTATACTGGTCTTCTTTCCCTTAAAATACGTAGTAACTTACCAAACCTCTTTCCAGACTTGGCTACTACGGCGATTGTTCTCAGCAGTAACATCCTAGTTGATTAGGCCAGCAAGCGGGAGGCTTAGTCTGGCACCGGGCTGCGGGAACCATGGCCTACGAAAGCAGCATAAGGCAGACAAAATATAAACCATCAGCACTACCACTACCACCATCACCACTACCACCATCACCACTACCACCATCACCACTACGACCATCACTACACCACCATCACCACTACCACCATCACCACTACCACCATCACCACTACCACCATCACCACTACGACCATCACTACACCACCATCACTACGACCATCACTACACCACCACCACCACTACGACCATCACCACTACGACCATCACTACACCACCATCACCACTACCACCATCACCACTACGACCATCACCACTACGACCATCACTACACCACCACCACCACTACGACCATCACCACTACGACCATCACTACACCATCACCACTACCACCATCACCACTACGACCATCACCACTACGACCATCACCACTACGACCATCACTACACCACCATCACCACTACCACCATCACCACTACGACCATCACCACTACGACCATCACCACTACCACCATCACCACTACGACCATCACTACACCACCATCACCACTACGACCATCACTACACCACCACCACTACGACCATCACCACTACGACCATCACTACACCATCACCACTACCACCATCACCACTACGACCATCACTACACCACCATCACCACTACGACCATCACTACACCATCACCACTACCACCATCACCACTACGACCATCACTACACCACCATCACCACTACGACCATCACCACTACCACCATCACCACTACCACCATCACCACTACCACCATCACCACTACGACCATCACCACTACCACCATCACCACTACGACTATCACTACACCACCACCACCACAACCACCACCACAGCCACCACCACAGCCACCACCATCATCATCATCATTATCATCGTCATCATCACCACCACCCTCATCACTACCACCTTACCACCAACACATTGCTATCTTTACCACCACAACTACCCCTCCTCCTCCTCCTCCTCCCTCGCCCCTCACCTCTACCTCTTCTCACCTCCTCTTCCTCCCACATCACCCTACTGGGTATCCCCCACCTCACCCTCCTGTCTCCCCGCCATTTCATCCTCCTGTCTCCCCGCCACCATAACCACCTGTCTCCCAGCCGCCACAACCTCCTGTCTCCCCGCCACCACAACCTCTTGTCTCCCCGCCACCACAACCTCCTGTCTCCCCGCCACCACAACCTCTTGTCTCCCCGCCACCACAACCTCCTGTCTCCCCGCCACCACAACCTCCTGTCTCCCAGCCGCCACATCCTGTCTCAAAGCCACCACAACCTCCTGTCTCCCCCACCACACACCTCCTGTCTCCCAGCCACCACAACCTCCTGTCTCCCCCACCACACACCTCCTGTCTCCCAGCCACCACAACCTCCTGTCTCCCCCACCACACACCTCCTGTTTCCCCCACCACACACCTCCTGTCTCCCCCACCACACACCTCCTGTCTCCCCGCCACCACAACCTCCTGTCTCCCCCACCACACACCTCCTGTCTCCCAGCCACCACAGCCTCCTGTCTCCCCCACCACACACCTCCTGTCTCCCAGCCACCACAACCTCCTGTCTCCCCCACCACACACCTCCTGTCTCCCAGCCACCACAACCTCCTGTCTCACCCACCACACACCTCCTGTCTCCCAGCCACCACAACCTCCTGTCTCCCCCACCACACACCTCCTGTTTCCCCCACCACACACCTCCTGTCTCCCCCACCACACACCTCCTGTCTCCCAGCCACCACAACCTCCTGTCTCCCCCACCACACACCTCCTGTCTCCCAGCCACCACAACCTCCTGTCTCCCCCACCACACACCTCCTGTTTCCCCCACCACACACCTCCTGTCTCCCCCACCACACACCTCCTGTCTCCCAGCCACCACAACCTCCTGTCTCCCCCACCACACACCTCCTGTCTCCCAGCCACCACAACCTCCTGTCTCCCCCACCACACACCTCCTGTTTCCCCCACCACACACCTCCTGTCTCCCCCACCACACACCTGTCTCCCAGCCACCACAACCTCCTGTCTCCCCCACCACACACCTCCACCCTTCACACCCCGAGAATTAACATTAACTCCACCACTTGGCACTAACACTAGTAAAGCTAATTGATGTTAGCCAGGATCTTTGCTGCTATCACACTATGTTAATATAACCAGATAATGACTTGAAAATTGCCATTTAGCGCTCGGCACCCGTCGGCCGCTCGGGAGGCAGTGTTTGCTACTTGGCTCATAAGGGATCAGGTGTATTTCCTTGTATTACGCTCAATGTTCTGGTGTTTAACGTTTGCAAGTGTGGTCGTGCATGTTATTGTGATATGAATATATGTATGTATGATTGTGTGTATGTATATGCACTTCTGTATACATGTATGTATACATATACTATTACGTATCTATATCTTTGCCATTACAATGGATTCCACAGTCCGCATCATGATGACAAGAGAATTGTATACAAACAGTAATATCGTAAGGGTTCTTAAATGGAGATATCGTAGGTTGAAGGTAGACACACTTGTTGGATGGTAACTATATTGTCAGTCTGAGATGGTGAGGGATGGAGCCCAGCCTTGCCGTTGTTCTAGTCTGGATGGTCTGCCGCCGAGTGAGAGCGGGGCAGAGGTATGAGCCTACACATGTGCATCCCGTGACGTCACACAAAGCCACAGGCCTACAAGGGATCTCGTATCTAAAGCACATGGATGATACTAATATGCTATGCTATATTATACAGGGAATACAGGGATCAGCAACTATGCTGACAGTAATATAATATTTCCACAACAATGTTTTACCACCAAGAGTCAACATGAGTAATTAATATATTCAGGAAGGTGAAGCATCAAACACAGTAACTTAATTTATTCCACTAAGGTGTATATTTGTATCCGAATATATTAAGAACTAAATAGTGTTCTCTCTCAGGTCTCAAATTCTTATACAGTATTTTGTATTTATAAGCTAGAATAACTGAGTAAATACTTTTACACTACATAAACTGTAGAGACTATATATGGTATATATCTAAATAACCACGACACCCTCAGTATACTATCCAAGACACATACAACGTAGTGTAACAAGAGTCATCACCTTCACCAACAAACATGGAACAGCAACAACAACTGTCAAACCACCTCAGTTGGGTACTCAGGTCTTAAAAGCAAAGTCACAGCTACGATGCTAAGCAGAGATAATGTACAATGTACAGAGCCACAACGTGGAATATGTATGAGTGATTGTACGTAATTTTCTAGGCATTTTTCAATGTGCATTTATGCATATATATATATATATATATATATATATATATATATATATATATATATATATATATATATATATATATATATATATATATATATATATGCACGCGACGGCCGTGCAGGTACGTCTCACATCCAACCTAGGCAACATTCTCTACTTGACTCTCCACACTATATACTCACGTACTCTTTACCCAGGCTTGATAAATGCCACTGTGTGGGCGAAATGTAGTCAATAAAGGATCGCATTATACTGCATTTGTTTTAATTTTTCCATCGTGTCGATATTTTATACCAATTACCTCCAGTTTCATTACTTCTTCCTTTCATATATGGATGCTGTCTAAATTTTGCTAGTTAGCTCTTCCACTCCCTTGCTTTCTGGCCTTATCTATATTCCTCTTATTTAATAATTCCTTAAATATTTTACTTAAATATTCTCCTATCTTTACTACCCTCTACTTTCATATATGACTCTGTGGTTTGATTCTGATTTGACCTTTCATGCTGTGTGATTCTTTAACTGGACCTCATCTTCCCTTCTTATTCTTACATATTCCTTCCTAGCTTCTCTTCTTGCCGCTTTATTCTGTCATCCTCTTTTCTGAAAATTTTGCATGCAGGTTTTCTCCTTTGGTCTCTCTGAAGTTCAGATTAAACATAAGACTCACTGTATTTCGTATTCCCACACCTCCTCTCTTGTATGAATCTTCCTATGGCCTCTGGGCAACCTGGAGGGGCCATCCCTCATCTCAATGGTGGTTTAGCCACCTTTGAAGCTCCCACAGCTGATGAACCCTTGCTGGAATGCTTGATGATATCCTCATTGCCTTACTGAAGTCTCACAGCTCAGGCTGACAGAATTCAACATCTTGCATGAATCCTATCCTCCGTGATGGAATATGACAGGAAAGCATAGCTAGCTTGTGTTCCCACTGTTAACTATCATATTGAAAAGGATAGCATTAAACTGCTGAATGTCCAAATTTAGTCGTTCATTTGACTGTCCCAGTTGGCGCGAGTGATTTTACACATTATATATATATATATATATATATATATATATATATATATATATATATATATATATATATATATATATATATATATATATATATATATATATATGTGTGTGTGTGTATGTATGTATGTATATATGGGGAGGTTCCACCACAATAATTGACTGGGAGATCCTCATCCTCAGAGAAGAAAATAAACGTGCTTCAGAGAAAACTCATTTGGTTTCTCCACGTAGTTGTTTGAGTATTTTCCTCTCCTACTCATATGCTGTGTTCGTGAACTTAATTTGAAATCATAATATATTAAAAAAGACACATTGGAGAGGAGTTCAACATACATAGCATCACAGAGATTACATCTCAAATACTTCATCAGTTCCCCGGCGGTAGGTCGTGTGCAAAGAATACTGCAGATATTTCCTCTTTGGATCGCAACACTGCAGTCCAGAAAGTGTGTGTGGGGGAGGGGGGTATTTTACACAGAAATCGTGAGGGTAAATATAGTGCGTATTCACCTAAATGTACTCACCTATTGTGGTTGCAGGGATCGATTCATAGCTCTGGCCCCGCTTCTTTCACCGGTCGCTACTAGGTCCACTCTCTCCATGCTCCATGAGCTGTATCATACCTCTTCTTGAAGCTGTGTATAAATCCTGCCTCTACTACTTCGCTCTCCAGACTGTTACACTGTATGACCGAAGAAGTACTTCCTAACATCCCTGTGACTTATATGAGTTTTCAACTTCCACTTGTGACCCCTGTCCCACCCCATTTCTCCTGATGTGGCTCTAGAACAGCTTTGGGTCAGATTTGGCATTCGATGCTGTTATTTTCGTATTGTCGCTTTGCCTCCCTCCTTATCCGTGCATATTTGTTTCTGGCTCTTCGACTAATCTCCTTTTTCCTGGGTCCTTTGTCGTCTATACTTTTTCCATTCTTTAGTACACTTAATTTTGGCCTTTACATCTTTGGGTGAACCAAGAGCTTCTTCTGGTCTTCCCATTGTTTCTGTTGTCCTTGGGTTCGAACCTCTCCTCCTCTTATTTGCATTTTGTTTTCATGTATTCCATCATTTCATTTACTGATTTTTCCACCGGTTCTCTTGCGCACTCTCTCTCTCTCTCTCTCTCTCTCTCTCTCTCTCTCTCTCTCTCTCTCTCTCTCTCTCGCGCGCGCGCGCGCGCGCGCGTATGTGTGTGTGTGTGTATTGTGTGTGTAAGCAGTGTGAGTGTACAGTGTATGAGTGTTAGTGTACACAGTGTGTACGTATATAAAGTGCGTGAGTAAGTCCCATAATGCTTAACAAATTCCAGTGCAAAATAGCAATATATAAAACCTGTATCAGAATTTGCCTCCCGCACCTGTCTCGTCACGTCTCACTTTGTCTCAACATGACTCGACCTGTCTCACCATGACTCGACCTGTCTTGCTTAGTCTCACCATGACTCGACTTGTCTCACCTTGTCTCCTCATGACTCGACTTGTCTCGCCTTGTCTCACCATGACTTGTCCTGTCTCGCCCTATCTGTCTCACTGTCTCATCCTCTCTCGCCCTGTCTTAGCCAGTCTCTCCGAATCTCATTGCCTCCCCCTGTCACGCCTAATCTCTCCCTGGCACTCTCGGTCTCGCCTTGTCACTCCTAATCTCACCCTGTCACTCCTAATCTCGCCCTGTCACTCCTACTCTCAGTCAATGTTTGTCCCAAACACCCATTGACCCAAACACCCTCATTATGAGTGTGTGTGCGCCTGTATTTACTACCAATTTGCGATTATAGCTTTATTACAGCCTTATTAGCGGTTACTGGGAGTTTGGAAGTGAGTTATCTCCTGTATTAAGCTTTACGCCAAGGAAGGATTTTGTCGTGTGGGAGGAAAGGTGGGAGGGAGTGGGCAGGTGTCAAAAGTTAACGTGTTTTATGGTTGAATTTGGCGAGTTTTAGTCGCTGTAACTGTTTGAAGAGAGAGAGAGAGAGAGAGAGAGAGAGAGGGAGGGAGGGAGGGAAATGTGTACTCACTAATATGTGTTAGGTAAACACATGTGCAACTAATGTGACATTTTCTGGATAAATGGTTCAGAGAACAACACGTTTATAAATTAGACACATGTTCAACTCTTGGGTATCTTTATTGAGGAAACGTTTCGCCACACAGTGGCTTCATCAGTCCAATACAAAGAAGAATCGTGAAGAACAGGAGGAGAATGAGGTAATTAGTCCCTCAACCTTGAGTCGATGTGGTCAGTCCATCAATCTTGAATAGAATACAGCATATGATGATGAAATACTCTCAGGTAAGACCCGTGCGGGTGAAAAAGGAGAGAGTTGGACAAGGGAAGAGTAGTGGGTGAGAGAGTGGTTTTAGGGGGAGGAAAAGAGCCAGGGCTAAACCCAGCAGTATGAAGCTTGGTTGAGGGGCTGGTTGCTGGGCAAGGTTGAGCGTCAGAGATGGCATAAAAGAGGACTGGGCTTGGCGTAGGCGTAGGAGGCAAGGGCACAATGGGCGGTGGCGCCGTGTCACAGCTGGTTATGCTATAGTCTGCCTCTCGGAATGCATGTGGTGGAGAGAGGGAGGCACAGTGGTCGGCGAAAAAAAGGACGTCGTTTAAGGTCCACACCTGCAGAGGGCAGGAAAGGGTTTAGAGGATAGATTTAGGTGTAGAGAAGGGGTGGGTCAGGGTTGTAGAGGGATTGGAATAGGTTTAGAGTGTTTTCAGGTCGTCTGATGATTTCGTCAAGGAAGTTTGTCCAGGTGTCTTGGTAAGTTTCGAGTCGGTCAATTTGTCTGTCGCTGAGTTTCTTCCAGAACACGTTCAATGCAGGAGTGCCAGTCCTGATGTGGAGAGACTCGCTGGTGGCAAAGTCATCCCATCTCACTCCTAGCACCCACCGCAGAGCACGATTCTGGATTCGCTGCAGCTTTTGGACGTTTGTTTTGGCAGCGAGAGAAAGGCCGAGAGGTGTATAAGAGAGAAGAGGACGGATGAGAGCCTTGTACAGAGGGAGCTTCGTGTGTGGGTTTGAGCCTCTGAGCTTGTACAGTCGCCCTAGGGCAGAACTGGCCATAGCTCTTTTGGCATTTATGTGGGTGTGTAGTCTGAGTCTGGAGTCTAGGTTTACACCTAGGACTGTGGTGCTGAGTGTTCTGGGGATGGGTGTTCTTGTGGTGGTGGTTCTGAGGTGGACAGGCAGAGGCGGGCGTCCTTTGGGGAAGAAGTAGGTGATTTTGGATTTGGCGGCATTTGTTTTGATTCGCCACAGGATCTCCCAAGCGCTTATCCTGTCCACCTCACGTTGAGTTTTGAGTGAGAGGTATCTGCAGCGTTCGTGTGCGGTCAGTTGTGTGATGTCCTCTGCGTAAGCCAGAGTGAGTGTGTTGTGGTGTGCAGGGTCGGGGATGTCGTTTGTGTAGGATGTACAAGGTGGGAGAAAGGACAGAGCCTTGGGGGACTCCGGCATGAAGGGTGAAGGGGTCAGAGAGACAGTTCCTGAACTTTACTCGCATCATACGGCCATCAAGGAAGTTGCTGAGTAACTTTTTAACATTCAGGTTAAGGTCAAAAAGATTACACAGCTTGTACTTCAGTCCCAAGTGCCAGACCGTGTCGAAGGCTTCCTCCACTTCCTTAGCAACCAGGGCCGTTGCAAAGCCTTGGGCCTTATTGATTTGAATGTAGTTCAGGATAATGTCGAGAGCTGCCTGCGTACAGCGTATGTGCGGTGAAGTAGCTTATATACCGTAGGCAGGAGAGGTGCAGCAGACGTAGGTGGTGTCACATTTGTTGAGTGGATGGACTGACCACTTCGACTCAAGGTTGAGGGACTGATTACCTCATTCTCCTCCTGTTCTTCACGAATCTCCTTTGTATGGACTGATGAAGCCACTTTGTGGCGAAACGTATCCTCAATAAAGATACCCAAGATTTGCAAATGTGTCTAATTTATTAATGTGACATTTTATTGGGGCAACGTTTTGCTCTCTTGTTAATTTATTAAGCCGTTTGACAAAACTCCTGGAGAGCGAAACGTTGCCACAGTATAATGTCAAATTAGTTGTAGCTGTGTATATTTACCTAATATTTTGTCGTTAATTCTACCATTATTACCACATGTATGTGGTTGTAGGTCGATTCACAGCTCCTGGCCCCGCCTCTTCGTTGGTCGCTACTAGGTCTACTCTCTCCCTGCTCCATGAGCTTTATCGTATTTATTCTTAAAGCTATGCATGGATTCTGCCTCCACTACATCACTCTCCAGATTACTCAACTTACTGATGTTTCATTGTGTTTGTTTATTATTAAATTACTGTAAACTTATCTAAAATATATTTAGTTGGATTAGGCTAAATTAAATTGCGCTTGTTATAATAAGGTTAGATAAGTTTTCTAAAGTACTTTTGGTAGAAAATTATTAATTTTTATATTAATATAAATGAAAAAATCTATCTTTAAGCGTATAAGAGAAAATTTTAGAAAGAGACAATTTTAAATGAGTTCTTACTAATTGACCAATTTT
>NC_091329.1:19455324-19480324 GCF_038502225.1 Cherax quadricarinatus
GTTGAGTGTTGGTCCTGTTGTTGAGTGTTGGTCCTGTTGTTGAGTGTTGGTACTGTTGTTGAGTGTTGGTGCTGTTGCTGAGTGTTGGTGCTGTTGTTGAGTGTTGGTCTTGTTGTTGAGTGTTGGTGCTGTTGTTGAGTGTTGGTCTTGTTGTTGAGTGTTGGTGCTGTTGTTGAGTGTTGGTCTTGTTGAGTGTTGGTGCTGTTGTTGAGTGTTGGTGCTGTTGTTGAGTGTTGGTGCTGTTGTTGAGTGTTGGTCTTGTTGTTGAGTGTTGGTGCTGTTGTTGAGTGTTGGTCTTGTTGAGTGTTGGTGCTGTTGTTGAGTGTTGGTGCTGTTGTTGAGTGTTGGTGCTGTTGTTGAGTGTTGGTGCTGTTGTTGAGTGTTGGTGCTGTTGTTGAGTGTTGGTCCTGTTGTTGAGTGTTGGTGCTGTTGTTGAGTGTTGGTGCTGTTGTTGAGTGTTGGTGCTGTTGTTGAGTGTTGGTGCTGTTGAGTGTTGGTCCTGTTGTTGAGTGTTGGTCCTGTTGTTGAGTGTTGGTGCTGTTGTTGAGTGTTGGTCCTGTTGTTGAGTGTTGGTGCTGTTGTTGAGTGTTGGTCCTGTTGTTGAGTGTTGGTCCTGTTGTTGAGTGTTGGTGCTGTTGTTGAGTGTTGGTGCTGTTGTTTAGTGTTGGTGCTGTTGTTTAGTATTGGTGCTGTTGTTGAGTGTTGGTCCTGTTGTTGAGTGTTGGTGCTGTTGTTGAGTGTTGGTCCTGTTGTTTAGTGTTGGTCCTGTTGTTGAGTGTTGGTCCTGTTGTTGAGTGTTGGTCCTGTTGTTGAGTGTTGGTGCTGTTGTTGAGTGTTGGTGCTGTTGTTGAGTGTTGGTCCTGTTGTTAAGTGTTGGTCCTGTTGTTGAGTGCTGATGCTGTTGTTGAGTGTTGGTGCTGTTGTTGAGTGTTGGTGCTGTTGTTGAGTGTTGATGCTGTTGTTGAGTGTTGGTCCTGTTGTTGAGTGTTGATGCTGTTGTTGAGTGTTGGTGCTGTTGTTGAGTGTTGGTCCTGTTGTTGAGTGTTGATGCTGTTGTTGAGTGTTGGTGCTGTTGTTGAGTGTTGGTCCTGTTGTTGAGTGTTGGTCCTGTTGTTGAGTGTTGGTCCTGTTGTTGAGTGTTGGTGCTGTTGTTGAGTGTTGGTCCTGTTGTTGAGTGTTGGTGCTGTTGTTGAGTGTTGGTCCTGTTGTTGAGTGTTGGTGCTGTTGTTGAGTGTTGGTGCTGTTGTTGAGTGTTGGTCCTGTTGTTGAGTGTTGGTCCTGTTGTTGAGTGTTGGTGCTGTTGTTGAGTGTTGGTCCTGTTGTTGAGTGTTGGTCCTGTTGAGTGTTGGTCCTGTTGTTGAGTGTTGGTGCTGTTGTTGAGTGTTGGTGCTGTTGTTGAGTGTTGGTGCTGTTGTTGAGTGTTGGTGCTGTTGTTGAGTGTTGGTGCTGTTGTTGAGTGTTGGTGCTGTTGTTGAGTGTTGGTGCTGTTTTTGAGTGTTGGTCCTGTTGTTGAGTGTTGGTCCTGTTGTTGAGTGTTGGTCCTGTTGTTGAGTGTTGGTCCTGTTGTTGAGTGTTGGTCCTGTTGTTGAGTGTTGGTGCTGTTGTTGAGTGTTGGTGCTGTTGTTGAGTGTTGATGCTGTTGCTGAGTGTTGCTCTTGTTTCTGTTGTGGTCTTTATTGTTGCTGATTTTGTTGTTCTTTTTTATGTTATTGTTGTTTCTGCCTTTCTCTCTCTCTCTCTCTCTCTCTCTCTCTCTCTCTCTCTCTCTCTCTCTCTCTCTCTCTCTCTCTCTCTCTCTCTCTCTCTCTCTCTCTCTCTTATGTTAACTCTAACATTTTTTTTTTATTTTTTTTTTCATCTTGTTCTTTCCTCTCCTTCATTCCTCTCCTTCTCTTCTCATTCCTTTCTCTCCGTCTCTTCTCATTCATTCTTCTCCAGTCATGCCTTCTTTAACTCTTCTCACTCAGATTACTTGGATTTTTATCAAGAATTGTAAGCAACAGAAGTCCATAGGTTACACTACAACTTTATACATCATTAGGAAGGCCTCACCTGGATTATGCAGCTCAGTTCTGGTCTCCATATTACGGAATGGATATAAATTCGTTTGATAATATTCAGCGAAGAATGACAAAATTAATTTATAGCATTAGAGATCTTTCGTATGAAGAAAGATTGAAGTCCCTTAAATTACATTCACTTGTAAGACGAAGAATGAGGGGAGACATGATCGAAGTGTATAAGTGGAAGATGGGTATTAACAAAGGGGATATAAATAAGGTCTTGAGGATATCTCCAAGAAACCTCCTCTCCTCCATTCCTCTACCTCCTCTCCTCCATTCCTATGTCTGTGATAAACGGTTTAGAAAGCCAACAAGTTGAAGATTGAGACACTGATGCAACATATCGGAATCGTTACTGAGAAAGCGTTTCGCCACACAGTGGCTTTATCAGTCCAATACAAAGAAGAAAGACGTAAAGAGAGGAGGAGTTTGAGGTAATCAGTCCCTCAGCCTGGAATCGATGTGTCCAGTCCATCAATTTTGAAGAAAGTACAGCATATGGTGGGAGAATTGGCTTATATACTGTAGTCAGGTGAGTGGAAGCAGGAGGAGTCGAGTCACGGTGGAACCATCCACTAGTGTCAGGTGAATGGAAGCAGGAGGAGCCGAGTCACAGTGGAACCATCCACTAGTGTCAGGTGAGTGGAAACAGGAGGAGCCGAGTCACAGTGGAACCATCCACTAGTGTCAAGTGAATGGAAGCAGGAGGAGCCGAGTCACAGTGGAACCATCCACTAGTGTCAGGTGAATGGAAGCAGGAGGAGCCGAGTCACAGTGGAACCATCCACTAGTGTCAGGTGAATGGAAACAGGAGGAGCCGAGTCACAGTGGAACCATCCACTAGTGTCAGGTGAATGGAAGCAGGAGGAGCCGAGTCACAGTGGAACCATCCACTAGTGTCAGGTGAGTGGAAACAGGAGGAGCCGAGTCACAGTGGAACCATCCACTAGTGTCAGGTGAGTGGAAACAGGAGGAGCCGAGTCACAGTGGAACCATCCACTAGTGTCAAGTGAATGGAAGCAGGAGGAGCCGAGTCACAGTGGAACCATCCACTAGTGTCAGTAAGTCTTCGTCCAGAGGTTGGACAAGTGTTGAAGAATTCGTCGAACTCCTCGTCTGTTTACACCGTTCTTCTCTGTATTGGACTGATGAAGCCACTGTGTGGCGAAACGTTTCCTCAATAAAGATACCCAAGAGTTGCACATGTGTCTACTTTAACAACGTGTCGGTTCTTTGAACCATTTATCTACAAGAAAATTATTAGAGATAAACAAAATTCAAACACAACAACACGTGTTTATAGTTCAGTAAACATCACAGCAACACGTGTTTATAGTTCAGTAAACATCACAGCAACACATGTTTATAGTTCAGTAAACATCACAACAACACGTGTTTATAGTTCAGTAAACATCACAGCAACACATGTTTATAGTTCAGTAAACATCACAGCAACACGTGTTTATAGTTCAGTAAACATCACAGCAACACGTGTGTATAGTTCAGTAAACATCACAACAACACGTGTTTATAGTTCAGTAAACATCACAGCAACACGTGTTTATAGTTCAGTAAACATCACAGCAACACGTGTTTATAGTTCAGTAAACATCACAACAACACGTGTTTATAGTTCAGTAAACATCACAGCAACACATGTTTATAGTTCAGTAAACATCACAGCAACACATGTTTATAGTTCAAAAAACATCACAGCAACACATGTTTATAGTTCAGTAAACATCACAGCAACACGTGTTTATAGTTAAGTAAACATCACAGGAACACGTGTTTATAGTTCAGTAAACATCACAGCAACACGTATTTATAGTTCAGTAAACATCACAACAACACGTGTTTATAGTTCAGTAAACATCACAGCAACACGTGTTTATAGTTCAATAAACATCACAGTAACACGTGTTTATAGTTCAGTAAACATCACAGCAACACATGTTTATAGTTCAGTAAACATCACAGCAACACATGTTTATAGCTCAGTAAACATCACAGTAACACGTGTTTATAGTTCAGTAAACATCACAGTAACACATGTTTATAGTTCAGTAAACATCTCAGTAACACGTGTTTATAGTTCAGTAAACATCACAGCAACACATGTTTATAGTTCAGTAAACATCACAGCAACACGTGTTTATAGTTCAGTAAACATCACAGCAACACATGTTTATAGTTCAATAAACATCACAGTAACACATGTTTATAGTTCAGTAAACATCACAGCAACACATGTTTATAGTTCAGTAAACATCACAGCAACACATGTTTATAGTTCAGTAAACATCACAGCAACACATGTTTATAGTTCAGTAAACATCACAGTAACACATGTTTATTAAGTAAACATCACAGTAACAGTTATTGGTATACCTGAAGTTTACCTGGAGAGAGTTCCGGGGGTCAACGCCCCCGCGGCCCGGTCTGTGACCAGGTCTCATGGTGGAACAGGGCCTGATCAACCAGGCTGTTACTACTGGCTGCACGCAATCCAACGTACGAGTCCGGCTGGTCAGGTACTGACTTTAGGTGCTTGTCCAGTGCCAGCTTGAAGACAGCCAGGGGTCTATTGGTAATCCCCCTTATGTATGCTGGGAGGCAGTTGAACAGTCTCGGGCCCATGACACTTATTGTGTTGTATCTTAGCGTGCTAGTGACATCCCTGCTTTTCATTGGGGGGATGTTGCATCGTCTGCCGGGTATAAGTGTTTTCATCACCTAAGTCCCGTGGCCTGGTAGACTCGGCTCATACACTGATTGTCCGTGGTTCACTCCCCGGCCGGGTGGAAACATTGGGCGTGTTTCCTTAAGACACTGCTGTTCCTGTTCACCTAGCAGTAGGTAGATACCTGGCTGTTAGCCGACTGGTGTGGGTCGCATCCTGGGGACAAAATAAACTTAAGCTGCTCGAAATGTTCTGCATAACCAGGGACTCTACATAACCAGGGTCTCTGCATAACCAGGGACTCTACATAACCAGGGACTCTACATAACCAGGGACTCTGCATAACCAGGGACTCTACATAACCAAGGACTCTGCATAACCAGGGTCTCTGCATAACCAGGGACTCTACATAACCAAGGACTCTGCATAACCAGGGACTCTGCATAACCAGGGACTCTGCTTAACTAGGGACTCTACATAACCAGGGACTCTGCATAACCAGGGACTCTACATAACCAGGGACTCTGCTTAACCAGGGACTCTGCATAACCAGGGACTCTACATAACCAGGGACTCTGCATAACCAGGGACTCTACATAACCAGGGACTCTACATAATCAGGGACTCTACATAACCAGGGACTCTACATAACCAGGGACTGCATAACCAGGGACTCTGCATAACCAGGGACTCTGCATAACCAGGGACTCTACATAACCAGGGACTCTGCTTAACTAGGGACTCTACATAACCAGGGACTCTACATAACCAGGGACTCTGCATAACCAGTGGCTCTGCATAACCAGGGACTCTACATAACCAGGGACTCTGCATAACCAGGGACTCTG
The DNA here is from genome assembly GCF_038502225.1 of Cherax quadricarinatus. Lineage (NCBI taxonomy): Eukaryota > Metazoa > Arthropoda > Malacostraca > Decapoda > Parastacidae > Cherax > Cherax quadricarinatus. The sequence continues at coordinate 19,460,919 of NC_091329.1, forward strand.
TTTAACTAGGGACTCTGCATAACCACGGACTCTGCTTAACTAGGGACTCTGCATAACAAGGGACTCTGCTTAACTAGGGACTCTGCAGAACCACGGACTCTGCATAACCAGGAGCTTTCTATATTGTATGTCATTGATGTCACCTAGATCTGTATAAGTTGAATCATCTACCTGTAGAAATAGAGATCATCATCATCATCATCATCATCATCATCATCATCATCATCATCATCATCATCATCATCATCATCATCATCATCATCATCATCATCATCATCATCATCATCATCATCATCATCATCATCATCATCATCTCTTCATAGGATATATACTCTGATGGGAATATTTCCTTCTGCCTATATATGCTGAGAGATTAATTTCATGTCCATTATAGGATTAAGGTAAACTTGACTAGTGGTGAAGAGGTTGCGTGTAGTACTGATGACTCTAGTGTACTCGATGGGATTTAAACCCCCCTATTAACCAACCAACCAATCGTTATTCAGGACAGCGCGTCATATAATACTAGGGTAACACGTCACTTTGGTCTGACAGGGGGATCTGGTTGACGTATTATGTAACCTTGGCTCTCAGAGACATTTTTGGTGACGTCTCTTATTTGTGTAATTTTAAAATACGTTTCTGTTTTGCTTCAAATTGTGATGTGGAGAGTTATATCAAATTAATTTGAATATACAGATGTAGCAACTTAGAGCAAACTTAGCACCTCCCCAGTACCACCATCATACACACTTACAACCATTATCATACACACATACAACCAAGGTGTCACTATCATACACACATACAACCAAGGTGCCGCTATCATACACACATACAACCAGGGTGTCACTATAATACACACATACAACCAAGGTATCACTATCATACACACATACAACCAAGGTGTCACTATCATACACACGTACAACCAAGGTGCCGCTATCATACACACATACAACCAGGGTGTCACTATAATACACACATACAACCAAGGTGTCACTATCATACATACAACCAAGGTGTCACTATCATACATACAACCAAGGTGTCACTATCATACATACAACCAAGGTGCCACTATGATGCACACACACAACCAAGGTATCACTATCATACACACATACAACCCAGGTATCACTATCATACATACAACCAAGGTGTCACTATCATACAAACATTCAACCAAGGTGTCACTATCATACATACAACCAAGGTGTCACTATCATACACACAACCAAGCTGTCACTATCATACACACACATACAACCAAGCTGTCACTATCATACACTTATACAACCAAGCTGTCACTATCATACACATAACCAAGCTGTCACTATCATACACACAACCAAACTGTCACTATCATACAACCAAGCTGTCACTATCATACATACAACCAAGCTGTCACTATCATACACACAACCAAGCTGTCACTATCATACATACAACCAAGCTGTCACTATCATACAACCAAGCTGTCACTATCATACATACAACCAAGCTGTCACTATCATGCACACATACAACCAAGCTGTCACTATCATACACACAACCAAGCTGTCACTATTATACACATACAACCAAGCTGTCACTATCATGCACACAACCAAGCTGTCACTATCATACACACAACCAAGCTGTCACTATCATGCACATACAACCAAGCTGTCACTATCATACACACAACCAAGCTGTCACTATCATACACACAACCAAGCTGTCACTATCATACACACAACCAAGCTGTCACTATCATACATACAACCAAGCTGTCACTATCATACATACAAACAAGCTGTCACTATCATACATACAACCAAGCTGTCACTATCATACATACAACCAAGCTGTCACTATCATACAACCAAGCTGCCACTATCATACACACAACCAAGCTGTCACTATCATACATACAACCAAGCTGTCACTATCATACAACCAAGCTGTCACTATCATACAACCAAGCTGTCACTATCATACATACAACCAAGCTGTCACTATCATTCACACAACCAAGCTGTCACTATCATACATACAACCAAGCTGTCACTATCATACATACAACCAAGCTGTCACTATCATACACACATACAACCAAGCTGTCACTATCATACAACCAAGCTGTCACTATCATACATACAACTAAGCTGTCACTATCATACATACAACCAAGCTGTCACTATCATACATCCAAGCTGTCACTATCATACATACAACTAAGCTGTCACTATCATACATACAACCAAGCTGTCACTATCATACATCCAAGCTGTCACTATCATACATACAACTAAGCTGTCACTATCATACATACAACCAAGCTGTCACTATCATACATACAACTAAGCTGTCACTATCATACACACATACAACTAAGCTGTCACTATCATACAACCAAGCTGTCACTATCATACAACTAAGCTGTCACTATCATATGCACTTACAACCAAGCTGTCACTATCATACGCACATACAACTAAGCTATCACTATCATACACACAACCAAGCTGTCACTATCATACACACATACAACCAAGCTGTCACTATCATACAACCAAGCTGTCACTATCATACACACATACAACCAAGCTGTCACTATCATACACACATACAACCAAGCTGTCACTATCATACACACAACCAAGCTGTCACTATCATACACACATACAACCAAGCTGTCACTATCATACACACAACCAAGCTGTCACTATCATACACACATACAACCAAGCTGTCACTATCATACACTCCTACAACCAAGCTGTCACTATCATACACACACAACCAGGCTGTCACTATCATACACACAACCAAGCTGTCACTATCATACACACATACAACCAAGCTGTCACTATCATACACACAACCAAGCTGTCACTATCATACACACATACAACCAGGCTGTCACTATCATACACACATACAACCAAGCTGTCACTATCATACACACAACCAAGCTGTCACTATCATACACACATACAGCCAAGCTGTCACTATCATACACACAACCAAGCTGTCACTATCATACACACATACAACCAAGCTGTCACTATCATACACTCCTACAACCAAGCTGTCACTATCATACACACACAACCAGGCTGTCACTATCATACACACAACCAAGCTGTCACTATCATACACACATACAACCAAGCTGTCACTATCATACACACAACCAAGCTGTCACTATCATACACACATACAACCAGGCTGTCACTATCATACACACATACAACCAAGCTGTCACTATCATACACACAACCAAGCTGTCACTATCATACACACATACAGCCAAGCTGTCACTATCATACACACATACAACCAAGCTGTCACTATCATACACACATACAACCAAGCTGTCACTATCATACACACATACAACCAAGCTGTCACTATCATACACATATACAACCAAGCTGTCACTATCATACACACAACCAAACTGTCACTATCATACACACATACAACCAAGCTGTCACTATCATACACACAACCAAGCTGTCACTATCATACACACACACAACCAAGCTGTCACTATCATACACACACACAACCAAGCTGTCACTATCATACACTCCTACAACCAAGCTGTTGCTAGGACGAACAATATACATACATTAAATTCTGGGAAGTCCAGAACTGTGGCAACTGTTGTACTGGTGTGTGGGTCTTCGTGATTTGATCGTCCGGACCTGGTCCTCTTCCATCTCCTCTTACTCCTCATTTTCCTCGATTCTTTCTCTTCCTCCTATTCTTCCTATCATATTTTTTCTCTCTTCTCCCTCACCTGTTCTTCTTTTCTCTTCCTCTTCTTACTTTTCCTTCTCTTCTTTCTCTTCTCTTTTTCTTCTTCCCTTTCCTCTTCCTCGTCTTCTTCCCTTCCTCTTCTCTCCTTATTCCTCTTCTAATTCGTATGCCTCTTTTCTTCCGCTTTCTCTTCTACACTTTCCTTCCTCCTCCTTTTCCTCTTTCTTTCCTCTTCCTCTGAACTCCCTCTTCCTCTTCTTAATATTCCCTAATGTAGATTTCTCTTGTCACTATATTTACATCTCTCCCCTCCTTCATTACTGCTTTTTTCATTATTCTTCTCTGTGTATACCAAGTTAATCCTCCATTCCTTATTTTCTCTACTCATCCTTCATTTTCTCTCTCTCTCTCTCTCTCTCTCTCTCTCTCTCTCTCTCTCTCTCTCTCTCTCTCTCTCTCTCTCTCTCTCTCTCTCTCTCTCTCTCTCTCTCTCTCTCTCTCCCCTTCCTCCATCTTTTCTTTCTTCGTCCTCCCTCATTCTCTCTTCCTTTCCATTTTTACCCACTACTATCTCTCTCTTTACTTCCTCTTCCGTCTTATTCCCTCCTTTCCTCTCATCTTTCTTATTCCATCTGTTTTCTTTTCTACTGCAGTCTCCATTTTTTCCTTCCTTTACCCTGATTCCTTCCTTTTCTATTGCTCCTTTCTGCTCCCACCGTATTCTTTCCTCCCTCCTTACTCCTCCTTTATTTATTCTCCCTCTTTTCTCCTCCCTCCTTCCTCTTTTACCCTCCCTCCTTTCTCTCCCTTCATTTTCTTTTTTCTTTCATCCTTTCTTCTGTTGCTTCCCTATTCCTCCTTCCTAAGTAATCGTTTCATCTTAGTTCCCTCACTTCTCATCTCATTTTACCCTTTTTTCTCTCTCTTCCCCTTCTTTATCTCTCCTTTTCTCATCTTTTTTCTCTCTTCCATATCCATGTTTTTGTTTCCCTTTCAAATTTCCTTCCCTCCTCCCTATCTAATCATTTATCACTCCCTGCTTTATCACACTTCTCTGTGTCCATCCTTTTATCTTCTAATTATCAGTCTCCATATATTAACATGCATTGCTTAGCAGTTTACTTTTGCTGTTCTGGTGAGAGAGAGAGATAGAGAGAGAGAGAGAGAGAGAGAGAGAGAGAGAGAGATAGAGAGATAGAGAGAGAGAGACCGTGAAACACCATGACAAAGTCTGGCTAAATCCTGATGAATATTATTTCCATGGAACATTTCTTCTGTCTACACTTAATCTGTTTATACTTCCTCTGTCTACGTTTCCTCTGTGTATACTTCTGTCTATCCTTCCTCTGTGTATACTTCTGTCTATCCTTTCTCTGTCTACATTTCCTCTGTTTATACTTCTGTCTACATTGTCTCTGTCAGTATCTGTACTGGCTGGATTACCCTAATTAGTGATGAGATCTGTTATGTTATACTCGCTTATTCTCTCTCTCTCTCTCTCTCTCTCTCTCTCTCTCTCTTTTACACAGGGTTTAAAAAGGTTAAGGATCCCTAGCTTTATTGACAAGCTATTTACAGGTTAAGGATTCCTAATTTTATTGACAAGCTAAGAGCTGTTACCTACATCAGCTCATTTGAAAGCATTTTTATTGTTATGAGACATACAAGTAGGGAACAGGATGAAGTTGGAGCCACCTGTGGGCCAGCATTTTCATTTGATCAACTGACTTTATCTCGTTGACATCATTATGCTGTACGAATGTGTTCCATACTCGAGTCATCCTGGGTATGTATGATCTCAGATGGAGTGATGTTCTGGAGAAGGGTACAGCCAGGGTGAAGTTGCTGCTTTCTGCCCGTCTTGTGGCTTAAAAGCTTGTTTCACGCTGTCCTCGAAGTGGATCCAAGTGTGGTATTTTGACAATATTGGCCTTGTGCATAACAGTAAGGCCACCCACATCCCTCCTATGTTGAAGGCTCTGCTGAAATGACAGATCTATCCAGGATGGGTTCAGGCGAGAGATGAGACGTCTTGCTCTGTTCTCTACTCTGTCAAGCAGTCGCAGATGAGAGGGGGGGCAGGCAAACCAAGAAAGTGGAGCATACTCAAGGTGTGAGCGTACTTGTGCCTCGTACAGGATCTTGCAACCCCTACTGTCAAGCAGATGCGAGATACGGCGAAGTGCTGTAAGCTTCCTGGCTGCCTTGTTTGCAAGATTTACAACATGGTTCTTCATGGTTAGTTTGGGGTCAAATTTCACCCCAAGGATATCAACTTCTTCTCCAGGTGCCAACACCCTCCCATTCATCCTTACTACTGCACCAGCATTGCCATCATGGTGCCTAGAGACGATCATCATTTGCGTTTTCTCAGGTGCAAATGTTACTTGCCATCTATTTCCCCAAGCTGATATAGCTCTCAGCTGGTGATTGATGTAGCTTAGAGCAGCTGGCATTTCTTCTCTTGGATAAGTGAATGTCAGTGTACAGTCGTCTGCATATGCATGTGATTCTGGGATGAGATGAAGAAGGTCGTTGAAGTAGACATTCCATAACAATGGACCCAGCACGCTTCCTTGTGGAACACTTGCCCCAATAGGATGTCTTGCTGATTCCGTTCCATTGAGAACTACACTTAGAGATCTACCATGAAGGTAATCACTGAGGAGACATAGCGTAGAGCCTGCAATTCCCAGTGCTTGAAGTTTTGATAAGAGGCCCTGGTGCCACACCCGGTCGAAAGCGCCAGCAATGTCCAGTGCTACCACACAGCTGACTTTGGATTCATCCAGTGACTGGTGCTACTTAGTGGAGAGGTTTAACAACAGATCAGCAGCAGAGTAACCTTTCCTGAAGCCATATTGACGATCACAAAGTAGTGAGTGGTAGTCAAAAAACTCTGTCATTTGTCTTGAGATTATTGTCTCAAGGATCTTACCAGTGATTGACAGGAGTGACACTGGTCTGTAGTTGCTGATTTCTGCTCTGCTCTTCTTTTTGTGAACAGGGACTACATTTACCTCTTTCCATAGAGAGGGCCATTTACACTGTACTAGGCAGTGCTGAAAGATGCGAGTTAGAGGTGCTGCTAGCTGGTCTGCACATCTTCTCAACAATCTTGGGCTCAACTTGTCTGGGCCCACAGCCTTTTCTTGGTCAAGCGATTTAAGAAGGAAATGCACCTCCTCCTGCCTTATTGTCACCACTGACAGTTTTGACACAGTTCTTGCAGCTAGCCAAGGAGGGACCCTTGCTGGATCAGGAACTTGCATTTTGGTAGCAAAGTGTTCAGCAAAGAGGTCCGCCTTCTCTTGACTTCTAGTAGAGGTGGTCCCATCCTGTCGATTTAGAGGTGGAATGAGATCATCAGGCAGATAACCTTGTCTGTCCTTGACCAGGGACCACCAGGTTTTGGAGCCTACCCTACCTGATGCTAGCTTTCTTTTAGTGTCCACCTCCCATTTAGCAATGGCCCACTTTTGAACGTCACCCATATGCCTACAGGCTTGCGTGTGCAAGTTCCTGTTATAGGTGGTAGGATGTCTCTTATACCTTCGCCATGCTTTGTACTTAGCAGTAGCAGCCTCTCTACAACGAAAGCCAAACCAAGGCTGATCTGTAGGCTTCGTCACATATTGCCGGTGAGGAATGTGTTCTTGTTGTAGATTAAAGATGTGTCCAGTGAAGGCTTTCACTTGGTTGTCAACATCCCCTTGGAGAAGAGCATTCCAATCGGTGGTGGCGAGCTCAGAGCAAAGGGCTGGCCAATTACCTCTTTCCCATAGCCAGGTTGTGCGTGTGGACTCCTCACCTCGTTCTTTTGGGATCTTAAGTGTCGTAAAAACAGCCTTGTGGTCAGACGATCCAACGTAGCCGAGGGGTTGACAAGTGACTATGCCTTCTGCCAGATCACTCACTACTGGGTCAAGGGAGGAGCCAGAGATATGAGTAGGGAAATCAACAAAGTTTCTCATGTCTCTCTCTCTCTCTCTCTCTCTCTCTCTCTCTCTCTCTCTCTCTCTCTCTCTCTCTCTCTCTCTCTCTATCTATCTATCTATCTATCTATCTATCTCTCTCGCTGTAGCAGACGAAGTTTCCAGCCGTCACCACTTGACGAAGTAAACCACCCTTACTAGTTTAACAGAGGGAGAGGTCAGTCATGTACTGTATTACCAACACGGGTTCAACGCTTCACGTATGCTGCACAGTTCTGGTCACCGTATTACAGAATATATATAAATACAATGGAAAACGTATAGAGGAGGATGGCAAAGATGATCCCATGTATCAGAAATCTTCCCTATGAGCATAGACTGAGGGCCCTCAATCTGCGCTCTCTAGAAAGGCGTAAAATTAAGGGGGATATGATTGAGGTGTATAAATGGAAAACAGGAATAAATAAAAGGGGTATATAAATAGCGTGGTAAAATATCTAGCCAAGACTGGACTCGCAGCAATGGTTTTAAGCTGGAAAAATTCAGATTCAGGAAGGATTTAGGAAAGCACTGATTTAGTAATAGAGTTGTGGATGAGTGGAACAAACTTCCGAGTACCGTCATAGAAGCTAAGACGTTGTGTGGTTTTAAAAATAGGTTAGATAAATGCATAAGTGGGTGTGGGTGGGTGTGAGTTGGACCTGACTAGCTGGTGCTACTGGGTCAGAAACCGTGCTCCTTCCTTAAGTGGAGGTGACCTGACTGGGTGGGCCATTGGTCTAAGCCGGGGGTTGACACTGACCTGCTCCACATGGGACAGTAGGCCTGTTGCAGTGTTCCTTCTTTCTTATGTTCTTATATACTGTACCAAGTCTCAGTTAAGATTTCGCAAACAGAGGAAATTATTTACAAACATTATCGCTCTGTCCACAACAGAACTCCAACCTGCAAACTCTGCATCAGGAGTACGCGGTACTTTATCCACAGTGCCAAACTCCAGAATAAGTGTAGGCACCTAAATGAAGCTAGACAGTGCTTTCCCATACCCGGAGCACCAGGCTTGTTTCATCAAATCCTCACACACACACACACACACACACACATGCGCGTATATATATATATATATATATATATATATATATATATATATATATATATATATATATATATATATATATATTTATATATATATATGTCGTGCCGAATATGTAAAACTGGTCAATTAGCAAGAACTCATTTAAAATTAAGTTCTTTCTAAAATTTTCTCTTATACGTTTAAAGATATATTATTTTCAATAATGTTAATATAAAAATTTTTAATTTTGCTCCAAAAGAATCTTAGAAAACTTACCTAACCTTATTATAACAAGAACAATTTATTTTAGCCTAACCCAACTAAATATATTTTAGATTTGTTTACAATAATTTAATACTAAACAAACACAGTGAAATATATTTTTTTCGTTAGGTTCAAAATGATTTTGGCGAAATTATTGCATATACAAATTTTCGCTTTTCCTATATGGCAAGATGAGCGTTGCTATTTAAGCCAAGATCGCAAGTTCTGCCTATTCGGCACGACATATATATATATATATATATATATATGTGTGTGTGTGTGTGTATGTATATATATATATATATATATATATATATATATATATATATATATATATTATATATATATATATGTATATATATATATATATATATATATATAAATATATATATATATATATATATATGTATATATATATATATATATATATATATATATATATATATATATATATATATATATATATATATATATATATATATATTATCCTAGCTAGCTAAAAGTGTCAACATGGCTGGTAGAAAATCACTCTGGTTATAATGTCATTAATCAAAGCTCTAAATGGACACTTTCCACAGTTTATCCGGACTATTGATCAACTAAATTGTTCGTGTTTGCGATCGTTACACGGAAAAAGGGGGGTTAAGTATTGACCCGCTATGCTTATTAATCACACTGGTTAAATTCTCGTTGATCACGCCTCTCACTGATTATTTTTTTTCCCTCGTTGACCGGTGACACCCTCCTCACACTCGTTATTATAAAATATAATCGTTTAATCGTTTAATAATTTAATTGCTAATTTATATTACTTTTATTAACGGCAGTTTTTTTCTGCCCGTTATTCATTTGGCAAGGCATTCAGTTTCTTTTTTGTAGTTATTTAATAGCCAGTTATATGACCCGTGGTTGTGTTAGATACCACGTCTGTTATTGGTTATTTTCACGCTCCTTGTTCCTGCTTTGTTTACGCACACATTGTGCAGTGTTTACACCTGTGATGGCATGTTTCACAAGTCATCCTAGTAATGTTCTCACAAGTCATTCTTTTAATATACACACAAGTCATTAACAAGAATCTCAGCACAGATGTCGCTGTTTTCTGAACACATTCGTTCAAAACTTTTTCCGAAATACTCCTTTTTCTGTTATATTACTACTTAATCCCCTGTTCAGTATTTGTGTAATGTTACCTTCAAGGAGTTGGGAGGGAGAGGCAGGTGATGGTAAATTCTTGACGGATTATGTTTAAGGTCGAAGTTTGGACAGCGTTTCCAGGCCACAAACAACGACGGTATGAATGTTTTTAACAAAATTGGATACATCAGCAGTGTGTTGCTTCCCTGTTCTTTATAATAGTTACACAGTGGGAACAAAAGCTAGCTGTGTTACCGCTGTTATATTCCATCATGGAGGATGGTGCTCATGCAAGGTGTCAACCTGAGCTGGGAGACTTCAGTAGTGTCAACCTGAGCTGGGAGACTTCAGTAGTGTCAACCTGAGCTGGGAGACTTTAGTAGTGCCAACCTGAGCTGGGAGACTTTAGTAGTGTCAACCTGAGCTGGGAGACTTCAGTAGTGTCAACCTGAGCTGGGAGACTTCAGTAGTGTCAACCTGAGCTGGGAGACTTCAGTAGTGTCAACCTGAGCTGGGAGACTTCAGTAGTGTCAACCTGAGCTGGGAGACTTCAGTAGTGTCAACCTGAGCTGGGAGACTTCAGTAGTGTCAACCTGAGCTGGGAGACTTTAGTAGTGCCAACCTGAGCTGGGAGACTTTAGTAGTGCCAACCTGAGCTGGGAGACTTTAGTAGTGCCAACCTGAGCTGGGAGACTTTAGTAGTGCCAACCTGAGCTGGGAGACTTTAGTAGTGCCAACCTGAGCTGGGAGACTTCAGTAGTGTCAACCTGAGCTGGGAGACTTTAGTAGTGCCAACCTGAGCTGGGAGACTTCAGTAGTGTCAACCTGAGCTGGGAGACTTTAGTAGTGCGAACCTGAGCTGGGAGACTTTAGTAGTGTTAACCAGAGCTGGGAGACTTCAGTAGTGTCAACCTGAGCTGGGAGACTTCAGTAGTGTCAACCTGAGCTGGGAGACTTTAGTAGTGCCAACCTGATCTGGGAGACTTCAGTAGTGTCAACCTGAGCTGGGAGACTTTAATAGTGCCAACCTGAGCTGGCAGACTTCAGTAGTGTCAACCTGAGCTGGGAGACTTCAGTAGTGTCAACCTGAGCTGGCAGACTTCAGTAGTGTCAACCTGAGCTGGGAGACTTCAGTAGTGTTAACCTGAGCTGGGAGACTTCAGTAGTGTCAACCTGAGCTGGGAGACTTCAGTAGTGTCAACCTGATCTGGGAGACTTCAGTAGTGTTAACCTGAGCTGGGAGACTTCAGTAGTGTCAACCTGAGCTGGGAGACTTCAGTAGTGTCAACCTGAGCTGGGAGACTTCAGTAGTGTCAACCTGATCTGGGAGACTTCAGTAGTGTCAACCTGATCTGGGAGACTTCAGTAGTGTCAACCTGATCTGGGAGACTTCAGTAGTGTCAACCTGATCTGGGAGACTTCAGTAGTGTCAACCTGATCTGGGAGACTTCAGTAGTGTCAACCTGATCTGGGAGACTTCAGTAGTGTCAACCTGATCTGGGAGACTTCAGTAGTGTCAACCTGATCTGGGAGACTTCAGTAGTGTCAACCTGATCTGGGAGACTTCAGTAGTGTCAACCTGATCTGGGAGACTTCAGTAGTGTCAACCTGATCTGGGAGACTTCAGTAGTGTTAACCTGAGCTGGGAGACTTCAGTAGTGTCAACCTGAACTGGCAGACTTCAGAATATCGTCGAGCATTCCGGAAAGGGTCATCAGTCACGACAACTTCCAAGGTTTCCTTCCTGCACAGCTGGAATCACTATCACTTGGGAATTTCCATTTCTTATGATAGTCTGTCCTACGTACATCACGAGGGGGGTCCGAGGTGATCATTATGGGGGTCTGAGGTGACCACTATGGGGGTCTGAGGTGACCATAATGGGGGTCTGAGGTGACCATTATGGGGGTCTGAGGTGACCATTATGGGGGTCTGAGGTGACCATTATGTAGCATTTCGTTAGAATATATTTCTCACATCCTTTACGTTCACAATTAATTACCTTAGGGGAAAATATTCTCACACACACACACACACACACACACACACACACACACACACACACACACACACACACACACACACACACACACACACACACACACACACACACAAACGCAGACGATGTGAAGTTAATGAGGAGAATTAAATCAGATCTGGATCAGACGGGGGGTACAAAGAGACCTGGACAGGCTGGACGCGTGGTCCAGCAACTGGCTCCTTGAATTTAACCCCGCCAAATGCAAAGTCATGAAGATCGGGAAAGGGCATACAAGACCGCAGACAGAATATAGGCTAGGTGGCCAAAGACTGCAAACCTCACTCGAGAAAGATTTTGAGGTGAGTATAATACCGAACACATCTCCGGAAGCACACATCAACCAGATAACTGTTGCAGCATATGGTCGCCTGGCAATCCTGAAAATAGCGTTTCGATACCTCAATAAGGAATCGTTCAAGACTGTACACCGTGTAAGTCAGGCCATACTGGAGTATGCAGGACCAGTTTGGAACCCACAACTGGTCAAGCACGTCAAGAAATTAGAGAAAGTGCAAAGGTTTGCAACAAGGCTAGTTCCAGAGCTAAGGGGAATATCCTACGAAGAAAGATTAAGGGAAATCGGCCTGACGACACTGGAGGACAGGAGGGTTATGGGACACATGATAACGACATACAAAATACTGCGAGGAATAGATAAGGTGGACAGAGACAGGATGTTCAAGAGATGGAACAGAAACAAGGGGTCACAATTGGAAGCTGAAGACTCAGATGAGTCAAAGGGATTTTAGGAAGTATTTCTTCAGCCACAGAGTTGTCAGGAAGTGGAATAGTCTGGCAAGTGATGTAGTGGAGGCAGGAACCATACATAGTTTTAAGACGAGGTATGATAAACCTCATGGAGGTGAGTCTCGACCCCTGTAACCACAAATAGGTGGGTATGCACACACACACACACACACACACACACACACACACACACACACACACACACACACACACACACACACACACACATACATAGATACATACATATATATATATATATATATATATATATATATATATATATATATATATGTCGTGCCGAATATGTAAAACTGGTCAATTAGGAAGAACTCATTTAAAATTAAGTCCTTTCTGAAATTTTCTTTTATACGTTTAAAGATATATATTTTTCATTAATGTTAATGTAAAAAATTTTAAATTTGCACCAAAAGAATCTTAGAAAACTTACCTAACCTTATTATAACAAGAACAATTTATTTTAGCCTAACCCAACTAAATATATTTTAGATTTGTTTACAATAATTTAATACTAAAACACAGTGAAATATATATTTTTTCGTTAGGTTCAGAATGATTTTGGCGAAATTATTGCATACACAAATTTTCACTTGTCCTATATGGCAAGATGAGCGTTGCTATTTAAGCCAAGATCGCAAGTTCTGCCTATTCGGCACGACATATATATATATATATATATATATATATATATATATATATATATATATATATATATATATAATCCTTGTGTTCCATCCTGCAACACTTCCAGTTGTTGTTCTCTGACTCAAGTCTCCTCAGTGGGAATTTTTTTATTCTGGTGAATAGCTCTTAATCCAAGGCATTGGACCGTTCCTCCTCTCCCTCGGATCAAACCTGATTTCTCGTTATTTCTCCGGGGAACAAATGTTTCGCCTTGCAGCAAACTGGCAACACTGCAGAAATACTTTGTTTCTACCAATTTGTTAATTTGTTAAGAAATGTGTTGAAAGTTTTGCATAAGTCTTCTTGAAGTATTGCGAGGTTACTTTGTTTCTTACTTGTCTGTCTTTGTTTTTCTTTGTTTTGTTAGTGTCGGGTTGTTTTTATCTTTCTTCATATACTTCATTATTCTGTTCGCTTTCTTTCTCTTACTTCTTATTTCTTCTTTTCTTTCTTCGTCTTCTTTTTCTTCTTAGAAGTAGAACTTCTTATATTTCTTACTCATTCTTGACCATCTTCTTCCTCTTATTCTTCTTGCTCTTCTTTCTGTAATTCCTTTTCTTTTCTCTTCCACCTCTTCGCCTTTCTTCTTACTTTCACCTTAATTTTTTTTTCTTCGCCTTTTACCTTCTTTCTTTTTTTTTCTTCCTATTTACCTTTTTTTCTTTTGCCCTCTTCTTCTCCCTCTTCAGTATCGGTTGTCCCCGGCAGTGCCACAGCTGATGATATTCTTTCTCAATGATTGGCACTGTCCGGCACTGTGACACTTCCTTGATTAGAGAGCAAACATTTTCCCCACCCTCCTTAACTTGCTCCTCTCCCTCTCCCTCTTCTCCCTATCTTTCACCCTTTCCCTCTATCTTCTCACTTTCACTCACCCTCTCTCCTTACCGCATCACTTTTATCCTCTCTCTTCCCTCCCTCCTTTCTCCTCCTTTTCTCCCTCTGTCCCTCCTTTCTCCTTCCTACATTTCACCCTCTTCTTCCTTCCCCTCTCCCTTTCTCCCCCACGTCTTTCATCTCATCTCTCTTCCCCATCCCTACCTTCCCTTATCTCCTTTTCCTCTCCTTCCCTATTACTTATTCCCTTCTTTATTTACGCCCGTCCACTATCTTCCCTTCCTCCCTCTTCCACCCCTCCATAACCCCGCCCCCGTCCTCGCCCCCGTCCTCGCCCCCTCCCTATAATCTATACACGAGCCTCCCAACTCTATAAGTCTCTCTGTGTGGGAAATAATTCCCAATAATTCTCTCAGATAATAATTTCTAATGACTCGTTCATCACTCTCAAGGGTGATTATTTGTGTTTGGCGGTGCGCGCGCGCGAACTCGTGTGCCCACCCATTTGTACTCGCTTCTCTGTGGTTGCATGGGTCGAGTCTTGGTTCCTGGCCCAGCCTCTTCAGTTGCCGCTTACTGGATTTACTCCTTCCTAACTTCTTCGGTCCCATCGTACTTATTCTTAAAACTGCGTGTGGAACCTGCCTCCACTACGTCGTTATCCAGGTCATACCATTTTTTGACCACACTGGAGCTGAAGAAATATTTCCTGGCATTCCTGCGACTCATCTGTGCCTTCGTGTACCTGTTTCCCGTCTTTCGGATCATCTTCCCCGTCCACTTTATCAGTCTTCTGAGTATTTCGTGTATCGTTGTCATGTCTCCCTGTTTCTTCTATTCTCTGATAGGTTGAGTTTTTTTTTAGACTCTCTTCATGGTTCAGTTCCTTGAGCTCTGATGCTAGTCTCGTTCTGTCCTCTGCACTTTCCAGTTTCTTGATATACATTGTCATTGACAATGTCATATCTATTGCTGAAACTGTGTATGGAACTTGCTTCTACCTGATCGAGAATGTTCAGCCTCCTAACCATCCTGAGACTCGTGTTTCTAGCCTCCCTCTTTGACCTCACTCCTTTCAAACAGGTGATCGCGGCCCTGGCAAGCCTTGTAAATATTTATTAAATTGTTGTAACCTCTACTCGTTTTCCCAACGTTAGTATTTTTTTAATACTTTATCTAAACCACAGAACGGATGGGGTTTGTACCCATGGCGAGTCCTGAAGATCAAAATCGATAAAGTTTAGGTAAGACCCCATGTGGGGTGAGCTGGGAAGACGGGATAGGCGAAGAATAGCGGTGGAGAAGAGTGTCCACAGTCAAAGAAAAAGAGCCATGACTTAACCCAGCTGCTAGGAGCTCGTGGGACCAACATAGAGGAAACAGGCATAGCAAGCATCGGTCTCTTGGTAGTTGAGGTGTTGAGTCTTGAGCTGGCAGTTTCTAGTTCACAGGTGAGGGTAAGCAGGTAGGAATATCAGAGGGCGAGTCCTAAAATCTCAGCCAGTGATTTGTTTGCAATCATCTTATTACGATTTCGTGAGTAATTTCCTCTAATTCTCCACGTATTTTCTTAATTTTAAGTTACTGCAAAGTTAGAAAGTGATCACCTACCATCGAGGGTGACTGAATAATCACGTCAAAACTTCTTGTATTGCATCCAGTGTTGCATTCACCTTTGTTCATATGAGAAACTTGCTGTGCAGGTGAAAAGTTGCAGAAATAATGATACCCAAGTGTTGTAAATGTGTCTTATTCATCGTCTTG
Source organism: Cherax quadricarinatus (assembly GCF_038502225.1). Lineage (NCBI taxonomy): Eukaryota > Metazoa > Arthropoda > Malacostraca > Decapoda > Parastacidae > Cherax > Cherax quadricarinatus. Next base: position 19,477,174 of record NC_091329.1, read on the forward strand.
TTGGTATTGTGAACCATCAATAATATAAGTAAATAAACAATTAAAAGAGGCACCGCACGTCTGGCAACGCGGTTGCTGGGGTATACAGGAACATGATATAAACCTTGGTAATAAATACCGACAAGTTGGTTTAGAAAGACACATAAGCAAACACTATAACATATTTATTAGAAAACGTTTCGGTCCTGGAAGTGATCAAGGTCCCAGGACCGAAACGTTTTCTAATAAATATGTTATAGTGTTTGCTTACGTGTCTTTCTAAACCATACAGGAACATATAATTGTGTATGAGTATCTCTGGAGAAAGTGTTGAAATATTACCATCAGCAAGATTAATGTAATCAGAATAAAAGTTTGGTTTTTACTTTGCTAAGTGAAACAGATTATATTATTGTATTAGTTATTTACCGAAATTTACAATACATTTCTCTTAATATAATCCGTTATATTTTTTATATTTTTGTTAATGACCAGTGTTGATTATTCTGTGTGTGTGTGTGTGTGTGTGTGTGTGTGTGTGTGTGTGTGTGTGTGTGTGTGTATGTGTGTATGTGTGTGTGTATGTGTGTGTGTACTCGCCTATTTGTAGTTGCAGGGGTCGAGTCACAGCTCCTGGCCCCGCCTTTTCGCTGATTGCTACTAGGTCCTCTCTCTCCCTGCCCCATGAGCTCTATCATACCTCGCCTTAAAACTATGTATGGTTCCTGCCTCCACTACGTCACTTTCTAGGCTATTCCACGGCCTGACTACTCTATGATTGAAGAAATACTTCCTAACATCCCTTTGATTCATCTGAGTCTTCAACTTCCAATTGTGACCTCTTGTGTCTGTGTCCCATCTCTGGAACATCCCGTCTTTGTCCACCTTGTCTATTCCGCGCAGTATTTTATATGTCGTTATCATGTCTCCCCTGACCCTCCTGTCCTCCAGTGTCGTCAGTCCGATTTCCCTCAACCTTTCTTCGTAGGACAATCCCCGTAGCTCTGGGACTAGTCTTGTTGCAAACCTTTGCACTTTCTCTAATTTCCTGACGTGCTTGACTAGGTGTGGATTCCAAACTGGTGCTCCATACTCCAGTATGGGCCTGACGTAAATGGTATACAGAGTCTTAAACGAATCCTTACTGAGGTATCGGAAAGCTATCCGTAGGTTTGCTAGGCACCCGTATGCTGCGGCAGTTATCTGATTGATGTGCGCCTCAGGAGATATGCTCGGTGTTATACTCACCCCCAGATCTTTTTCCTTGAGTGAGGTTTGCAGTCTTTGGCCATCTAAACTATATTGTGTCTGAGGTCTTCTTTGCCCTTCCCCAATCTTCATGACTTTGCATTTGGCAGGGTTAAATTCAAGGAGCCAGTTGCTGGACCAGGCTTGTAGCCTGTCCAGGTCTCTTTGTAGTCCTGCCTGATCCTCATCCGATTTGATTCTTCTCATTAACTTCGCATCATCTGCAAACAAGGACACTTCTGAGTCTATCCCTTCCGTTATGTCGTTCACATATACCAAGAACAGCACAGGTCCTAGGACTGACCCCTGTGGAACCCCGCTTGTCACAGGCGCCCACTCTGACACCTCGTCGCGTACCATGACTCGTTGTTGCCTCCCTGTCAGGTATTCTCTGATCCATTGCAGTGCCTTTCCTGTTATGTGTGCCTGATCCTCTAGCTTTTGCAGTAACCTCTTGTGAGGAACTGTGTCGAAGGCCTTCTTGCAGTCCAAAAATATGCAGTCGATCCACCCCGCTCTCTCTTGTCTTACTTCTGTCATCTTGTCATAAAACTCTAGTAGGTTTGTGACACAGGATTTTCCTTCCCTGAAACCGTGCTGGTTGTCAATTATACACTTGTTTCTTTCCAGATGCTCCACCACCACTCTCCTCCTGATGATCTTCTCCATGACCTTGCATACTATACACGTTAGTGATACAGGTCTGTAGTTTAGTGCCTCATGTCTGTCTCCCTTTTTAAAAATTGGGACTACATTTGCCATTTTCCATACCTCAGGGAGTTGCCCAGTTTCAAATGATGTGTTGAAGATCTTTGTTAATGGCTCACGCAATATCTCTGCTCCCTCTTTAAGGACCCATGGAGAGATGTTGTCTGGTCCCACCGCCTTTGAGGTGTCAAGTTCGCATACCAGCTTCTTCACCTCTTCCTTGGTTATATGTACCTCATCCAGCACTTGCTGGTGTGCCCCCCTGTTCTGATTTCCTGGAGTCCTACTGGTTTCCACTGTAAATACTTCTTTAAATCTTTTGTTGAGCTCCTGACATACCTCTTGGTCGTTTCTTGTGAATTCCCCATCACCCTTCCTCAGTCTGATTACCTGGTCCTTGACTGTTGTTTTCCTCCTGATGTGGCTGTACAACAGCTTCGGGTCAGTCTTTACTTTTGATGCTATGTCATTTTCATATTGTCTCTGTGCCTCCCTTCTTATCTGTGCATATTCATTTCTGGCTCTTCGGCTAATTTCTTTATTTTCCTGAGTTCTCTGGCTTCTGTACCTTTTCCATTCTCTAGTACACCTAGTTTTTGCCTCCCTACAACTTTGAGTGAACCAAGGACTCGTTCTGTTCTTCCCATTATTTCTGTTTCCCTTGGGAACAAACCTCTCCTCTGCCTCCTTGCATTTTGTTGCCACATATTCCATCATTTCTTGTACTGGTTTTCCTGCCAGTTCCCTCTCCCACTGAATGTCTTGAAGGAAGTTCCTCATGCCTGAGTAGTTCCCCCTTTTGTAGTTTGGTTTTTCCCAGCCTATTCCTGCTACTCTCTCCATTTGGAGCTCAAGAGCTCAACTATGTAGTCGACGCACAGAACCACATGATCACTAGCTCCCAGGGGCCTTTCATACATGATACCCTCGATGTCCGAACTACTGTGTGTGTGTGTGTGTGTGTGTGTGTGTGTACTCACCTAGTTGAGGTTGCATGGGTTGAGTCCAAGCTCCTGGCCCCGCCTCTTCACTGGTCGCTACTATGTGTGTGTGTGTCTACATATATATATATATATATATATATATATATATATATATATATATATATATATATATATATATATATATATATATATATATATGATTGTATTAATACATGGTGGCCCGAAAAAGAAAACCTTTCATCATTCACTCCATCACGTCTTGCCAGAGGCAC
>NC_091329.1:19482824-19485324 GCF_038502225.1 Cherax quadricarinatus
CCTTAGTAAGGAATCGTTCAAGACACTGTATACTGTGTATATCAGGCCCATACTGGAGTATGCAGCACCAGTTTGGAACCTACACCTGGTGAAGCACGTCAAGAAATTAGAGAAAGTACAAAGGTTTGCAACAAGACTATTTCCGGAGCTCATGGGAATGTCCTATGAAGAAAGGTTAAGGGAAATCGGACTGACGACACTGGAGGACAGGAGGGTCAGGGGAGACATGATAAGAACATTCAAAATAATGCGTGGAATAGACAAGGTGGACAGAGACAGGATGTTCCAGTGAGGGAACACAGAAAAAAGGGGTCACAATTGGAAACTAAAGACTTAGACGAGTCACAGAAATGTTAGGAAGTACTTCTTTAGTCACAGAGTCGTCAGGAAGTGGAGTAGCCTAGCAAGTGATGTAGTGGCAGGAACCATACATAGCTTTAAGACGAGGTATGACAGCTCAGGAAGCAGAGCGAGAAAGGACCTAGTAGCGATCAATGAAGAGGCGGGGCCAGGAGCTGCGTCTCGACCCCTGCAACCACAATTAGGTGAGTACAATTAGGCGAGTTCACACACACGCGCGCGCGCGCGCACATACACACACACACACACACACACACACACACACACACACACACACACACACACACACACACACACACACACACAGAAATGAAAATGCACAGGTAAGAAGGGAGGCCGAAAGACAATACGAAAATGACATAGCAGCGAAAGCCAAATCTGACCCGAAGCTGTTGTACAGCCACATCAGGAGGAAAACAACAGTCAAGGACCAGGTAATCAGTTTGAGGAAGGAAGGAAGGGAGGCCACAAGAAATGACCATGAATTTTGTGAGGAGCTCAACCTGAGATTCAAAGAAGTGTTCACAGAGGAGACCGAAGGGCCTCCAGAAAGACGGAGAGGTGGGGTACACCATCAAGTGTTGGGCACAATACATACAACCGAGGAAGAAGTGAAGAGGATGCTAAGTGAGCTAGATACCTCAAAGGCGATGGGGTGGGATAACATCTCTCCATGGACCCTGAGAGAGGGAGCAGAGGTGCTATGTGTACCACTAACAACAATCAACACATCTATCGAAACAGTGCGACTACCTGAAGTATGGAAGACAGCACATGTAGCCCCAATTTTTAAAAAAAGGAGACAGACACGAAGCATTAAGCTACATACCAGTGTCACTGACATGTATAGTATGCAAGGTCATGGAGAAGATTATCAGAAGAGCGCTGGAGCACCTAAAAAGGAATGAGCTTAACAGCCAGCACGGTTTCAGGTACGGGTAATCCTATGTCACAATCCTACTGGAGTTCTCCGACAGGGTGACAGTAGTAAGACAAGAGAGAGAGGGGTTGGTAGATTGCATTTTCTTGGACTGTAAGAAGGCGTTTGACAAAGTTCCACACAAGAGATTAGTGAAAAAGCTGGGTGACCAGGCGGGGATAACAGGAAAGGCACGGCAATGGATCAGGGAATACCTGTCAGGAAGACAACAGCGAGTCATGGTATGTGGCGAGGTGTCAGAGTGGGTACTTGTGACGAGCGGAGTTCCACAGGGGTCAGTCCTAGGACCAGTGCTATGTCTAGTATTTGTGAACATGACGGAAGGAATAGACTTACAAGTGTTCATGTTTGCAGATGATGTGAAGTTGATGAGAAGAATTCAATCAGACAAGGACCAGGAAGAACTACAGAGGGATCTGGACATGCTGCAGGCCTGGTTCAACAACTAGCTCCTGGAGGTCAACCCCACCAAGTGCAGAGATTGGGGAAGGGCAAAAAAGACCGCAGACGGAGTACAGTTTAGGGGGGCCAGAGACTACAAACCTCACTCAAGGAAAAGGATCTTGGGGTGAGTATAACACCAGGCACATCTCCTGAGGCGCACATCAACCAAATAACTGCTGGAGCACACGGACGTCTAGCAGACATAAGAACAGAATTCCGACATCTCAATAAGGAATCGTTCAGGACCCTGTACACACTGTACGTTAGGCCTATATTGGAGTATGCAGCGCCAACTAGAGAAAGTGCAAAAGTTTGTAACAAGACTAGTCACGGACCTAACGGGCATGTCCTACGAGGAGAGGTTAAGGGAAATCGACCTGACGACACTGGAAGACAGGAGAGATAGGGGGGACATGATAACGACATATAAAATACTGAGATGAATCGACAAGGTGGAGTGAGACAGGATGTTCCAGATTTGGGACGCAGCAACAAGGGGACACAGTTGGAAGTTGATGATTCAGATGAATCACAGGGATGTTAGGAAGTATTTCTTCAGTCACAGAGTTGTCAGGAGTTGGAATAATCTGGGAAGTGATGCAGTGGAGGTAGGATCCATACATAGCTATAAGAAGAGGTATGATAAAGCTCATGGTGTGGGAAGAGTTATCTAGTAGCTACCAGTGAAGAGGTGGGGTCAGGAGCTGTGAATCGACCCCTGCAACCAGAACTAGGTGAGTACACACACACACACAC
>NC_091329.1:19490324-19515324 GCF_038502225.1 Cherax quadricarinatus
TGGAACAAGAGTGGGAGAGAAAATTAGGAGAGCTTTCTGAAAAAATGGAGAAAGAGCTCTCTGTGAAATTGGAAAGGTGGTTGGAGAAGGAGACAAAGAATTGGGAGGCACAAGTCGAAACTGCAGTAGCCAAGATAAGGGTCCTAGAAGTTGAGATAAATAGGCTGGAGCGAGTTACAGGGGCAGTGACCAGAGAAGACACAGCATATGAAGCTGCGAGGCTGAACAGGAAGGAAGGAATTATGAATTATGCTAAGGCCACATCAATCTGCCAAGGAGGACCAAGGAGTGAAAGGGAAGATCAACTGGTTGCAGATGGAGAGGGTGATAGGTCGAATGCTGAGGCACAACAAGGCTATCAAGAGCCACTGGAAAAATCAAGGGAGAAACTGACCACACACAGGCAGGATCCAGAGCCACAGAGGGTGAGGCAATGCGAGGAAGAAAGGGCAAAATCAGTGTTTATCCATGGGCTTCAGGAGAGAGAGGAAAGGACACACACTGAAAGGAAGCAGGAAGAAAGGAAGGAGATTGAGAAAATCATAACAGAAATAGGTGAAGAGAGGGACGAGATTGTAAATTTTCAGAGAATAGGGGGGTACTCGAAGGTGAGAAACCGACCAATCAAGCTGATTCTCAGGACGGAAACAGTGCGGAACAGGATCCTCCAAGAGAAACCACGATTGAAATACTCGGAAGAGTACAAGAGGGTGTTCCTAGACAGAGACAGAACAAAATCAGAACGACAGCAGCTGAGGGAGAGGACAAAAAAGCGAAAGGAGCTAGGAAAAGAGACAAGGAGGGAACCAGCAGAGGTCAGTCAGAGCAGGACAGAACAGCAAGGGCAAGCACACACACAACTACTCTCAGAACCACACAACCTATCACACCATCCCAACACACCCTACAATCCATACCCACAGCCTCCACCCAACACCAAGCTATAGAACCCCACAGTATGCCACCAGGTCTCCCACCCTCACAGGCCCCCCAAACCACAGTGTTGGAAAGGAAACTGAAGGTATGGTACACAAACGCTGATGGAATAACAAATAAGTGGGAGGAGTGGCAAGAAAGAGTCAAAGAAGCATCACCGGACATCATAGCTCTCACAGAAACCAAGCTTACAGGTATGATAACAGATGCCATCTTTCCAACGGGATACCAAATCCTGAGGAAAGACAGAGGGAACAGGGGGGGTGGAGGAGTGGCGTTGCTGATCAAAAATCGCTGGAATTTTGATGAGCTGGAGAGAGAAGATAGCGGAGAAGAAAGTGATTACATAGTGGGAACACTTCACTCTGGAGGTCCCAAGGTGGTAATAGCAGTGATGTATAACCCACCACAGAACAGCAGGAGGCCAAGGCAAGAGTACGACGAGAGCAATAGAGCGATGGTTGACACACTGGCTAGAGTGGCCAGAAGAGCTCATGCATGCAGGGCAAAGCTCCTGATCATGGGTGACTTTAACCACAAGGAGATAGATTGGGAGAACTTGGACCCACATGGGGGCCAAGATACTTGGAGGGCTAAGATGATGGAGGTGGTACTGGAGAACTTCATGTACCAACACGTAAGGGACACTACAAGAGAGAGAGGAGAGGATGAACCAGCAAGGCTGGACTTAGTATTCACCTTCAGTAGTGCAGATATCGAGGACATCACATATGAAAGACCCCTTGGGGCCAGTGACCATGTGGTTGTAAGCTTCGAATACACAGTAGAGCTACAAGTGGAGGGAGAAGCAGGAAGGCCAGGACGAATGAAGCCAAACTACAAGAAAGGGGACTACACAGGAATGAGGAACTACCTGAACGGGGTTCAGTGGGACAGAGAACTGGCAGGGAAACCAGTTAATGAGATGATGGAATATGTAGCAATAAAATGCAAGGAGGCTGAGGAGAGGTTTGTACCCAAGGGTAACAGGAGTAATGAAAAAGCCAGGATGAGCCCATGGTTTACCCAAAGGTGCAGGGAGGCAAAAACCAAGTGTGCTAGGGAATGGAAGAAATATAGAAGGCAAAGGACCCAGGAGAATAAGGAGAACAGTCGTAGAGCCAGAAATGAATATGCACAGATAAGAAGGGAGGCCCAAAGACAATATGAAAATGACATAGCAGCGAAAGCCAAATCTGACCCGAAACTGTTGTACAGCCACATCAGGAGGAAAACAACAGTCAAGGACCAGGTAATCAGGCTAAGGAAGGAAGGAGGAGAGACAACAGGAAATGACCGGGAAGTATGTGAAGAACTCAACAAGAGATTCAAAGAAGTGTTCACAGAGGAGACAGAAGGGACTCCAGAAAGACGGAGAGGTGGGGCACACCACCAAGTGCTGGACACAGTGCACACAACCGAGGAAGAAGTGAAGAGGCTTCTGAGTGAGCTAGATACCTCAAAGGCAATGGGGCCAGATAACATCTCCCCATGGGTATTGAGAGAGGGAGCAGAGGCGCTATGTGTACCCCTAACAACAATATTCAATACATCTATCGAAACAGGGAGATTGCCTGAGGCATGGAAGACAGCAAATGTAGTCCCAATCTTTAAAAAAGGAGACAGACATGAAGCATTAAACTACAGACCAGTGTCACTGACATGTATAGTATGCAAAATCATGGAGAAGATTATCAGGAGAAGAGTGGTGGAACACCTAGAAAGGAATGATCTCATCAACAGCAGCCAGCATGGTTTCAGGGACGGGAAATCCTGTGTCACAAACCTACTGGAGTTCTATGACATGGTGACAGCAGTAAGACAAGAGAGAGAGGGGTGGGTGGATTGCATTTTCTTGGACTGCAAGAAGGCGTTTGACACAGTTCCACACAAGAGATTGGTGCAAAAACTGGAGGACCAAGCAGGGATAACAGGGAAGGCACTACAATGGATCAGGGAATACTTGTCAGGAAGACAGCAGCGAGTCATGGTACGTGGCGAGGTGTCAGAGTGGGCACCTGTGACCAGCGGGGTCCCGCAGGGGTCAGTCCTAGGACCAGTGCTGTTTCTGGTATTTGTGAACGACATGACGGAAGGAATAGACTCTGAGGTGTCCCTGTTTGCAGATGACGTGAAGTTGATGAGAAGAATACACTCGATCGAAGACCAGGCAGAACTACAAAGGGATCTGGACAGGCTGCAGAACTGGTCCAGCAATTGGCTCCTGGAGTTCAATCCCACCAAGTGCAAAGTCATGAAGATTGGGGAAGGGCAAAGAAGGCCGCAGACGGAGTACAGTCTAGGGGGTCAGAGACTACAAACCTCACTCAAGGAAAAAGATCTTGGGGTGAGTATAACACCAGGCACATCTCCTGAAGCGCACATCAACCAAATAACTGCTGCAGCATATGGGCGCCTAGCAAACCTCAGAACAGCATTCCGACATCTTAATAAGGAATCGTTCAGGACCCTGTACACCGTATACGTTAGGCCCATATTGGAGTATGCGGCACCAGTTTGGAACCCACACCTAGCCAAGCACGTAAAGAAACTAGAGAAAGTGCAAAGGTTTGCAACAAGACTAGTCCCAGAGCTAAGAGGTATGTCCTACGAGGAGAGGTTAAGGGAAATCAACCTGACGACACTGGAGGACAGGAGAGATAGGGGGGACATGATAACGACATACAAAATACTGAGAGGAATTGACAAGGTGGACAAAAACAGGATGTTCCAGAGATTGGACACAGTAACAAGGGGACACAGTTGGAAGCTAAAGACACAGATGAATCACAGGGATGTTAGGAAGTATTTCTTCAGCCACAGAGTAGTCAGTAAGTGGAATAGTTTGGGAAGCGATGTAGTGGAGGCAGGATCCATACATAGCTTTAAGCAGAGGTACGATAAAGCTCACGGCTCAGGGAGAGTGACCTAGTAGCGATCAGTGAAGAGGCGGGGCCAGGAGCTCGGACTCGACCCCCGCAACCTCAACTAGGTGAGTACAACTAGGTGAGTACATACATACATGTGGGTTAGAGCGTAAATTTTCGTTCACCATGAGGCGGGAGATATATATATATATATATATATATATATATATATATATATATATATATATATATATATATATATATATATATATATATATATATATAATTGTTTTACATGATGGTAGGATTGCTGGTGTCTTTTGTCTGTCTCATAAACATGCAAGATTTCAGGTATGTCTTGCTACTGCTACTTACACTTAGATCACACTGCACATACATGTACAAGCATATATATACACACCCCTCTGGGTCTTCTTCTATTTTCTTTCTAGTTCTTGTTCTTGTTTATTTCCTCTTATCTCCATGGGGGAGTGGAACAGAATTCTTCCTCCGTAAGCCATGCGTGTTTTAAAGAGGCGACTAAAATGCCGGGAGCAAGGGGCTAGTAACCCCTTCTCCCGTATAAATTACTAAATTTAAAAGAAACTTTCGTTTTTCTTTTTGGGCCACCCCGCCTTGGTGGGATACGGCCGGTGTATTGAAAGAAAGAATATATATGTATATATATATATATATATATATATATATATATATATATATATATATATATATATATATATATATATTATATGTATAATGTCGTGCCGAATGTGTAAAACTTGCTATCTTGGCTTAAATAGCAACGCTCATCTTGCCGTACAAGACAAGCGAAAATTTGTGTATGCAATAATTTTGTAAAAATCTTACGAAAAAATATATATTTTACTGTGTTTGTTTAGTATTAAATTATTGTAAACGTATCTCAAATATATTTAGTTGGGTTAGGCTGAAATAAATTGCTCTTGTTATAATAAGGAAAAGTAAGTTTTCTAAGATCCTTTCTGTGCAAAATTATAAAATTTTACATTAACATTAATGAAAAAATTTATCTTTAAACGTATAAGATAAAATTTTAGAAAGGACTTAAATTTAAATGAGCTCTTGCTAATTGACCAGTTTAACGTATTAGGCACGACATATATATATATATATATATATATATATATATATATATATATATATATATATATATATATATATATGTGTGTGTGTGTGTGTGTGTGTGTGTGTATGTCGTGCCGAATAGGTAGAATTTGCGATCTTGGCTTAAATAGCAACGCTCATCTTGCCATATAGGACAATTTAAACTTTGTGTATGCAATAATTTCGCCAAAATCATTCTGAACCTAACGAAAAAAATATATTTCACTGTGTTTGTTTAGTATTAAATTATTGTAAACAAATCTAAAATATATTTAGTTAGGTTAGGCTAAAATAAATTGTTCTTGTTATAATAAGGTTAGGTAAGTTTTGTAAGTTCCTTTTGGTGCAAAATTAAAATTTTTTACATTAACATTAATCAAAAAAAATATATCTTTAAACCAGCTGAAGCCAGCCAGCCACAAAGCCAGGGAAACAGTGCACCCAACAATGAAAGAAGAGGCACATGTCAGGTGTGCGGAGAGTTTCGAGCACGCAACAGGAATGGTCGCATTCGTGCACACAATGGGTGTGCGGGATCACGTATGCCCCCAGCAGAGAGCAGCCCACAGCCTCCACAAACAGATGACAATTCCAATGGCAACCTCCTCACTTGCGATAACCTTCTGTTGGCATTCAAATCCACTGCTAACAGTACCCTATCCCACATCCCTAAAGCAGCTCGCCCATATGCAGCAGGGAAATTCACAGACCTTCTTAAGCAGGTGAATGGAGGTTCCACCAACTTAGAAGCCTGAGGCACCATCCAAGCATGGCGCAACCTGCTCCTGTTCGGCAATGTCTGTCTTGTTAGGTAAGACACATATGCAACAGTTAGACAACTTTATTCCGAAACGTTTCGCCTACACAGTAGGCTTCTTCAGTCGAATACAGAAAATAGGCAGGAACAGTAGAGATGTGAAGACGATGTAATCAGTCCATCACCCTTGTAGTCGTAGAATTTGAGGTTGTCAGTCCCTCGGCCTGGAGAAGTTCAGTTCCATAGTCAGGAACTATCTGAAGATCAAGCGACAGTGCGGAGACTTAAATACTGTCGGAAGGAGAGGTGCAGAGTAGTAGTAGTAGTAGTAGTAGTAGTAGTAGTGAGAATGTAACCACTGAGAGGTCATGTCCCTCTCAGATCCAACACTTCTCACATGAAAAGCTTGTCCAAGGTGTTTTCTGTACCAAGATGCCATGTGTTGCAGTGTCTGACAAGATGAACATCAAAATGGTATACAATACCGACAGGTTGTTAGGTAAGACACATATGCAACAGTTAGACAACTTTATTCCGAAACGTTTCGCCTACACAGTAGGCTTCTTCAGTCGAATACAGAAAATAGGCACATCTCTACTGTTCCTGCCTATTTTCTGTATTCGACTGAAGAAGCCTACTGTGTAGGCGAAACGTTTCGGAATAAAGTTGTCTAACTGTTGCATATGTGTCTTACCTAACAACCTGTCGGTATTGTATACCATTTTGATGTTCATAATGTCTGTCTTGCAGTTCCAGAGAGACGAGGCAAACTGCTAACCACGTCAGTTATCAAGGCAGTGCGCAACTACCCAAGAACGGATAATTGTGTCCCTCTGCCCCATCATCGCAGGAATCACAAAGGTAGACCCAAGAAAAGCCCCACTGAAAACGAGAAAATTTGCGCACAGGTTAGCAAAAAAATTGAAGAAGGTAACACAGTGGGAGCAATCCGAATAATTACAAGTGACGACACTGTAGCCCCCAAAGATGAGACCACAGCCCAAGCACTAAGAGACAAGCATCCAACCAGGGACACCATAACCATCAACAACAACCCTGAGGAAGACCCCATCACTGAACAATTAATTTTGCCTGAATCGGAAGTCTATAAGGCGATCGTGTCATTTCCTGCAGGATCTGCAGGAGGTTACACTGGAATTCGACCTCAGCACCTCAAGGAGATGGTAAATCCAGTACTCGGTGCATCTGCATCACTTCTTCTCACCGAGTTAACAACTTTCGTCAACAACTGCCTGGCTGGGCGAATCCCAGAGGAAGTTAAACCTTTCTTTTTCGGAGCCTCACTGTGTGCGTTGAAGAAGAAGGATGGGGGAATCAGACCCATTGCGGTTGGAAACACTCTTCGCCGTCTCGTGGCCAAAGCTGCAGTAAGAAACATTCGCCTAGAAGCTGCCAGTTTACTCCAGCCACACCAACTGGGCTTTGGGGTCCCTCAAGGCAGTGAAGCTGCAGCTCATGCGGCAAGGGCCTACATCAGGGACCTACCAGAAGACAAGGCTGTAGTCAAACGATTTTAGAAATGCCTTTAATATGGTAAAGAGAGATGCTGTCTTGCCAGCTGTTCGGGATCGCTTCCCCAGTCTTTTTCCCTTCATCTCAGCTGGCTACAGCAAACCCTCAATTCTTTTGTTTGGAGAACATGAAATTCAATCATCAGGTGTTCAAAAGGGTGACCCACTAGCTCCGCTTCTCTTCTGCTTGGCAGTAAGAGAACTAACTTCCAGCCTACGCAGCGAGCTCAGCATCTGGTACCTGGATGATGGCACTCTGGCAGGTACTGAAGAGTCCCTCATAGGGGACCTACAACTGGTGAAAACACAGGGAGAAGACTTGGGACTCATCCTCAATCCCTCCAAGTGTGAAATCATCACAGCGAACCAGGAAATAATCACTGCTGTGCGAAGAATCCTCCCAGAAGTCTCTACTACCACTCCGTCCAACAGTACCCTCCTGGGAGCACCGCTGGGTCACCAGGCCATCGACACAGTCCTCAAGGACAAATTGAATGACCTGATGAGAATGGAGGAGAGAATAAGCAATCTTGATGCCCATGATGCTCTCTATCTCCTCACAAGGTGCCTTACTATTCCAAGACTCGCTTACTTCTTGAGGTGTGCACCCTCTTTCGACAACCCAACACTCGACGAATATGACGCACACCTGAGGTCAACCCTTAAGAAGGCACTGAACCTGTCACTAGAGGATCAGCAATGGGATCAGGCAACCCTCCCAGTGCGACTGGGAGGTATAGGGGTGCGCAAAGCAACGCATGTTGCTTTACCTGCTTTTCTGTCTTCGTGTTTGGCTTCCAGTGCATTAGTCAAGAAGATTGTTTCCGAACGCTTGAGAGACGTGGTAGGAGCTCAAGACCCCAGGTTTACTGAAGCAGCGATTCGGTGGGACACCCTTACAGATTCCTCCAGTAGACCAGCTCCTCCCAAAGAACACAAACAGTCCCACTGGGACAAACCGATCATGGAAAAAATCGCCAACACAATGCTCTCCAATGCCTCAGGAAAGGACAAGGCTCGTCTCCTGGCAGTGAAGGCACCACACTTAGGAGATTTCCTGTTAGCTGTTCCAAATTCCTCCTTGGGCACTCGACTAGACCCACAGGCCATTCGAATTGGTGTTGCTCTTCGCCTAGCCGCCCCCATCCTCACCGAACATAGGTGTATTTGCGGCAGGGCGACAGCTGATCAATTCGGACTTCATGGTCTCGTGTGTCACACAGCAGAAGGGAAGTATGCCAGGCATGAGGAGGTCAATGACATCATAAAGAGAAGCCTCGCCACAGCCCGTTGCCCAGCTCAACGGGAACCCCAAGTGCAGAGGTCTGACGGAAGTCAAAAGCGTCCTGATGGAGCCACTATGCTACCTTGGAAGGATGGAAAGCAGATTGCCAGGGACTACACATGTGCCGCCACATTGGCAGACACCTACTTGCCATACTCCGTAGTGGAAGGGAGTGGAGCTGCCAGCCACAGGGAGACCCAGAAGATCCGCAAATATGAAGACCTTCCCCCTTGCTATAACTTCATCCCAATAGGGTCGGAGACCCTTGGAGCATGGGGCAAGTGTGCTATAAAGTTCCTAATAGAGCTGGGTGAAAAGCTCATCATAGAAACCAAGGACCACAGGGCGACCAGCTTCCTCTTTCAGAGAATCAGTGTTGCAATCCAGAGAGGAAATGCCTGCAGCATTCTGGGCACACGGCCCACCGCCGGGGAGCTGGACGAAGTGTTCGAGATGTAGCGCTGAGTCACCTATGTTGTTTTACTTTCCATCGTATTTTTTGTGAATGTTTTGTCAGTGTATTTTGTCTTTAAATAAAATATACATAAAATATAGGGGGTGGTAGGAGAAAATTCTCAAACAGCTTCAGGAAGAACCTTGAGTTTTCCCTGAAGCAAGTTTATTCTTTTCTCTGAGGATGAGGGTCCCTATTACAGTTCTAGAGGTGGTACCTCTCTATATTATCTTTAAATTTATAAGAGAAAATTTTAGAAAGGACTTAATTTTAAATGAGTTCTTGCTAATTGACCAGTTTTACATATTCGGCACGACATATATATATATATATATATATATATATATATATATATATATATATATATATATATATATATATATATATATATATATATATGCAATAAGATCACAGTAAACAGGTGATTTCAGAATATGCAAAACAACCACTCTGAAAAAATAGAGAAATTCCAAGCGCTTTCGTGACTACTCACATTATCATGTGAGTAGTCACGAAAGCGCTTGGAATTTCTCTATTCTTTCAGAGTGGTTGTTTTGCATATATATATATATATATATATATATATATATATATATATATATATATATATATATATATATATATATATATATATATATATGCGCACTACTGCAGTGACAGGGGCATTTATTGTGCCATGATGGACGATATGAGTGATAGCTGGGTTCACAGGCCTCGTGTTCCTATCAGACTTCCATTTTGAGGGCCAGAGTATTGTGATTCATTTCACTGACTGCCTGACACATGCTAGATCGGTCGGTCGGTCGGTCTCTCTCTCTCTCTCTCTCTCTCTCTCTCTCTGAGAGAGACGCGCGCGCGCACACACACACACATATGCCGTATAAAAGAATGCTGGGTCACTCACATGCTGGGTCACTCACACGATGTTTCACTCACATGCTGGGTCACACATGCTGGATCTCACACATGCTGGGTCACTCACATGCTGGGTCACTCACACAATGTTTCACTCACATGCTGGGTCACACATGCTGGGTCACTCACATGCTGGGTCTCACACATGCTGGGTCTCACACATTCTGGGTCAAACAAATGCTGTGTCACTCACACGATGTTTCACTCACATGCTGGGTCACACATGCTGGGTCTCACACATGCTGGGTCTCACACATTCTGGGTCTCACACATGCTGGGTTACACATGCTGGGTCAAACACATGCTGGGTCACTCACACGATGTTTCACTCACATGCTGGTTCACACGATGTTTCACTCACATGCTGGGTCACACATGCTGGGTCTCACACATGCTGGGTCTCACACATTCTGGGTCTCACACATGCTGGGTTACACATGCTGGGTCAAACACATGCTCGGTCACTCACACGATGTTTCACTCACATGCTGGGTCACACGATGTTTCACTCACATGCTGGGTCACACATGCTGGGTCTCACACATGCTGGGTCACGCACATGCTGGATCACTCACACGATGTTTCACTCACATAAACCATACCACGGGCGGGATTTGAACCCACGGTCAGAGAGTCTCAAAACTCCAGACCGTCGCGTTAGCCACTAGACCAGCTAGCCACAATAAGATTCGTCCAACTAGGTAAACTTGCATTTGTGGTCACAGTGGTGCTTATGCTAACCTTCCTATGGTGTAGAAATATACCTAGTTGGAAGAATCTTATTGTGGCTAGCTGGTCCAGTGGCTAACGCGACGGTCTGGAGTTTTGAGACTCTCTGACCGCGGGTTCAAATTCCGCCCGTGGCATGGTTTGTTTGCAATCGTGTCATTACGATTTCGTGAGTCATGTTTCACTCACATGCTGGGTCACACATGCTGGGTCTCACACATGCTAGGTCACTCACATGCTGGGTCACTCACACGATGTTTCACTCACATGCTGGGTCTCACACATGCTGGGTCTCACACATGCTGGGTCACTCACATGCTGGGTCACTCACACGATGTTTCACTCACATGCTGGGTCACACATGCTGGGTCTCACACATGCTGAGTCACTCCCATGCTGGGTCACTCACATGCTGGGTCACACGATGTTTCACTCACATGCTAGATCACACATGCTGGGTCACTCACATGCTGGGTCACACATGCTGGGTCTCACACATGCTGAGTCACTCCCATGCTGGGTCACTCACATGCTGGGTCACACGATGTTTCGCTCACATGCTAGATCACACATGCTGGGTCACACATGCTGGGTCACACATGCTGGGTCACACATGCTGGGTCACTCACATATTCGGACAAACATTTACAAGGGGACTTATATGGAAACTAAAATACACAGGTTACAGAGATGTTAAGAAGTACTTTTTCAGGGTTGCGTGGAAAGTTTAAAAGAGTAGATATGATAGAGTTCAAGAGAGCAGAAACCAGTTATGCCGATTGATAAAACTTAAGAGGCGGGGCCAGGAGCCAGAGCTGGATTCCAACAAGCACGACATCATTTCTCTCCCACCCTTCTCACACACACAATCCGGCCCGCGCGTACACACACACACTCCTCTCCCTCTTCCCTCCCCCCTCTCTCTCCCCCCATTTGCTTCTCCCTCCTCCTCCTCTCCTCATTCCCCCTCCCCACCTTTCTCTCATGTCTCCACTGTCTCCACCTTCCTCCTCTCCCTCCCTCTGCCCCCACAACACACTCGGACAAACATACCCCAAAACACACAGAATTTCATAAGTTTTTCATTCTTTGGCAACCAAAACAGTGAAAAAAATGGGTTGCCAGAGAGCAGGAAGGAATACCAGGGGACTGGAGGATGAGTCTGCGAAGGAAGATTGGGCAGCAGAGCTCATGAAAAGGGAACATTAGTGGGGAAAGAAGCTAGAAGAGCTGAGCATGAGAATGGAGGAGAGGATAGATACAGAAGGCAAGAAGTGGGAGATGAAAGTCACAGCAGCAGAAGCTAAGATACAGAGATTAGAAGAGGAACTGGAAAATCTGAAACAGCCTAAAGGACTACCTGGAGTTTACCTGGAGAGAGTTCCGGGGGTCAACGCCCCCGCGGCCCGGTCTGTGACCAGGCCTCCTGGTGGATCAGAGCCTGATCAACCAGGCTGTTGCTGCTGGCTGCACGCAAACCAACGTACGAGCCACAGCCCGGCTGATCCGGAACTGACTTTAGGTGCTTGTCCAGTGCCAGCTTGAAGACTGCCAGGGGTCTGTTGGTAATCCCCCTTATGTGTGCTGGGAGGCAGTTGAACAGTCTCGGGCCCCTGACACTTATTGTATGGTCCCTTAACGTGCTAGTGACACCCCTGCTTTTCATTGGGGGGATGGAGCATCGTCTGCCAAGTCTTTTGCTTTCGTAGTGAGTGATTTTTGTGTGCAAGTTCGGTACTAGTCCCTCTAGGATTTTCCAGGTGTATATAATCATGTATCTCTCCCTCCTGCGTTCCAGGGAATACAGGTTTAGGAACCTCAAGCGCTCCCAATAATTGAGGTGTTTTATCTCCGTTATGCGCGCCGTGAAAGTTCTCTGTACATTTTCTAGGTCGGCAATTTCACCTGCCTTGAAAGGTGCTGTTAGTGTGCAGCAATATTCCAGCCTAGATAGAACAAGTGACCTGAAGAGTGTCATCATGGGCTTGGCCTCCCTAGTTTTGAAGGTTCTCATTATCCATCCTGTCATTTTTCTAGCAGATGCGATTGATACAATGTTATGGTCCTTGAAGGTGAGATCCTCCGACATGATCAATCCCAGGTCTTTGACGTTGGTGTTTCGCTCTATTTTGTGGCCAGAATTTGTTTTGTACTCAGATGAAGATTTAATTTCCTCATGTTTACCATATCTGAGTAATTGAAATTTCTCATCGTTGAACTTCATATTGTTTTCTGCAGCCCACTGAAAGATTTGGTTGATGTCCGCCTGGAGCTTTGCAGTGTCTGCAATGGAAGACACTGTCATGCAGATTCGGGTGTCATCTGCAAAGGAAGACACGGTGCTGTGGCTGACATCCTTGTCTATGTCGGATATGAGGATGAGGAACAAGATGGGAGCGAGTACTGTGCCTTGTGGAACAGAGCTTTTCACCGTAGCTGCCTCGGACTTTACTCTGTTGACGACTACTCTCTGTGTTCTGTTAGTGAGGAAATTATAGATCCATCGACCGACTTTTCCTGTTATTCCTTTAGCACGCATTTTGTGCGCTATTACGCCATGGTCACACTTGTCGAAGGCTTTTGCAAAGTCTGTATATATTACATCTGCATTCTTTTTGTCTTCTAGTGCATTTAGGACCTTGTAGTGATCCAATAGTTGAGACAGACAGGAGCGACCTGTTCTAAACCCATGTTGCCCTGGGTTGTGTAACTGATGGGTTTCTAGATGGGTGGTGATCTTGCTTCTTAGGACCCTTTCAAAGATTTTTATGATATGGGATGTTAGTGCTATTGGTCTGTAGTTCTTTGCTGTTGCTTTACTGCCCCCTTTGTGGAGTGGGGCTATGTCTGTTGTTTTTAGTAACTGTGGGACGACCCCCGTGTCCATGCTCCCTCTCCATAGGATGGAAAAGGCTCGTGATAGGGGCTTCTTGCAGTTCTTGATGAACACAGAGTTCCATGAGTCTGGCCCTGGGGCAGAGTGCATGGGCATGTCATTTATCGCCTGTTCGAAGTCATTTGGCGTCAGGATAACATCGGATAGGCATGTGTTAATCAAATTTTGTGGCTCTTTCATAAAAAATTCATTTTGATCTTCGACTCTCAGTCTGGTTAGCGGCTTGCTAAAAACTGAGTCATATTGGGACTTGAGTAGCTCACTCAATTCCTTGCTGTCATCTGTGTAGGACCCATCTTGTTTAAGTAGGGGCCCAATACTGGACGTTGTTCTCGATTTTGATTTGGCATAGGTGAAGAAATACTTTGGGTTTCTTTCGATTTCATTTATGGCTTTTAGTTCTTCCCGCGATTCTTGACTCCTAAAGGATTCTTTTAGCTTAAGTTCGATGCTTGCTATTTCTCTGACCAGTGTCTCCCTACGCATTTCAGATATATTGACCTCTTTTAGCCGCTCTGTTATTCTTTTCCGTCGCCTGTAAAGGGAGTGCCTGTCTCTTTCTGTTTTACATCTACTCCTCCTTTTTCTTAGAGGAATAAGCCTTGTGCATACATCGAGTGCCACCGAGTTAATCTGTTCTAGGCATAAGTTGGGGTCTGTGTTGCTTAGTATATCTTCCCAGCTTATATCGGTTAGGACTTGGTTTACTTGGTCCCACTTTATGTTTTTGTTATTGAAGTTGAATTTGGTGAATGCTCCCTCGTGACTAATCTCATTATGTCGGTCTGGGGCTCCGCGCATACATGACTGAACCTCAATTATGTTGTGATCTGAGTATATTGTTTTTGATATGGTGACATTTCTTATCAGATCATCATTGTTAGTGAAGATGAGGTCTAGTGTATTCTCCAGTCTAGTAGGCTCTATTATTTGCTGGTTTAAATTGAATTTTGTGCAGAGATTTAAAAGCTCGCGTGAGTGTGAGTTTTCATCAGAGCTGCCTCCTGGTGTTATTACTGCAACAATATTATTTGCTATATTCCTCCATTTTAGGTGCCTTAAGTTGAAATCCCCCAGGAGCAAGATGTTGGGTGCAGGAGCTGGAAGGTTTTCCAGACAGTGGTCAATTTTTAACAGCTGTTCCTGGAATTGCTGGGATGTTGCATCCGGAGGCTTGTAGACTACCACAATGACTAGGTTTTGGTTCTCGACCTTTACTGCTAAAACTTCCACTACATCATTTGAGGCATTTAGCAGTTCTGTGCAAACAAGTGACTCTGCAATGTACAGGCCAACCCCCCCCCCTTTTGCCTGTTCACTCTGTCACATCTGTATAGGTTGTAACCTGGGATCCATATTTCGTTGTCCAAGTGATCCTTTATGTGGGTCTCAGTGAAAGCCGCGAACATTGCCTTTGCCTCTGCAAGCAGTCCACGGATGAAAGGTATTTTGTTGTTTGTTGCTGGCTTTAGACCCTGTATATTTGCAAAGAAGAATGTTATCCGACTGGTGGTATTGTTGGTACTAGGGGGGGATTTTTTTTCCGGCATTAGTATCTGTATCTGTTGGTTTGGAGTGGAGGCCATCGACTGTGGTTCCACTCCAGGAATGACTAGATTTGGTGTACGATTTCTGCCATTTCCTGCCAGTTTTTTTCCTTCTTGGCACTAAAAAACCTCTCCCTCTTGAGTGGCTGTGGCTACCCAGGTTTTCCCATGGCCTGGATGTTTTGTATCTTTTTGTCCCCTTTAGATGGTATGCCTGGCAATTTAAGTTACAGCACAGTCTTTCCTGTACTGAGGAGGTACACAGTTCAGGGTGAAAAAGCTTACAGGAAGGGAGTTTGCATTTTCCTGTTGTCATATGGGCATGGCATTTTCTAGGGTGGTCATAGTTGCACGTCCCATCTGTTTTTTCAGATTTCCCATGCCAGCAGATACCGAGTGCATAGTATGTGCACAGGCTTGGTTTCCGTTTGCCTTGGGTTTCTGTGACTGTATTCCCTGTTGGTGCATGTTTCCCTGTCTTACTTCTATCCTCCCTAGCACCACCAGTTTTTTGTAGTATATCCTCAGTATTGCTAGTGGAGTCCTCTTGTTTGCTATTTCCTGCGGTATTTCTAGTTTGCAATATTGGTTTTATCTTATCTTTGACTACACTTGTTTCCCTACTATGGCTCCTGTCCCCTATGAGGTCATTTATATGTATTCCTTCCTGCGTATAATTCCCGACTACCTGGACAAAATCTCCAGCTTCACCATTACTGTCTCCCAGGACAGCATCTCCAGCTTCCCCATTACTCTCTCCCAGGACAGCATCTCCAGCTTCACCATTACTGTTTCCCAGGACAGCACCTCCAGCTTCACCATTACTGTCTCCCAGGACAGCACCTCCAGCTTCACCATTACTGTCTCCCAGGACAACACTATCAGCCCCCCATTTACTGACTACCAGGACATCATCTCCAGCCTTACAGTTTCTGACTACATGGCCAGTATCAAGGGCAGTACCATTCAGCCCAGACTTTTTATGTTCCCATCTGTTGTAGAAAGCTTCCAGGTTTTCTATGAAAGCAGCTTTGATGTTGACCTCTTTTAATACCCTTGTGATTTTAGTCCACAGATTTATCTCATTTGGGCATACCCAAAAACACTTCCCTGTTTTAATACTGCTTGTAGCTAGTTCTTGGATATCTGCACAAGGGGCGTGACACCAATTTCCACAAAAATGAGAATTTATGCATGTGGAAGCCCGTTTGTTTGACTGACCACAGATTACACACAGCTTCATAATGATTTGAATGGTTGATTTACTGCAGTTCTACTAGCAACCTCTTGAATATTCTATTAACCTGCTAGGTAGTGCACAACGAAACCGTTTGAAACCAGTCCAGGTTCGGACCAGTCAAGGGTTCGGACCAGTCAAGGGTTCGGACCAGTCTATCTGATCTGATCAGTGGGTCACTTATTTAAACCATACTGGTCGGTGATTTGAGCTAACACATGAAGGATCTACTGGAAATTATCTACCCGAGTAATATGTGATTTGATTGATACAAAAGTATAACTTGCGTGTTGAAGAGCCGGTGACTGCTGGCACTCCTACAATGACGAACGGTCGACCTCCACCCTTGTTTATCAATCGCTGTATCTAGCTTCTCTATTTTTTTTTCCGTCTCCACCACAATAAATGCTATATTATCACTATAGTTGACTGGTGCAAATTTTGGAGGAAGGACGCTTGTTTTGTAGTAATAATTGCTTCTCGTTGTGTATATTGCGACCGCTGGTAACTACAGGTTATATGAAATTCACAGTAACGTCTGGTATTTCAAGAAAAAGAAACTAATGAAAGTCACTCCACTCCACTAAGTACCATTATAATACTGGTTAGTTGCTACTACAGCACTGTATTCTGCTATTCACTGGTATCACTAGATTATATGCGAGTACACTAGCAGGCCAGGAAGATTATTAAAAACAGCTGACCTGTGGTAAGTTTCTGGCGACTTCTGGCACCTGCCTCTATAGGCTTATCACTTCATTTACAAATTCACCTGTTTTCAAATGACACTTTAGCCTTTATCAACAATATACTAGGGAGCCACTGTAGTATACACTATACACTGTGTATACTCAATGTTTTCAGGGAGACTTTCTTTCCTCTGACACAAAGTTCAATTATTATTATTTTTTTCACACGGGACACAGGCCTATGATTCCCCTCTGGCAGTAAACTCTGCTAGGTAGTGCACACTAATTCTCCTTTTTTTGACTCAGTATATAATGTTTTCCGCCCAAGAACAATTTGGGAATGACATCAGAGACTGCTACCTCAAGTCACAAACAAGGGGGCTGTAGGGAATGAAGGAATGAAAATGTATGCAGAGGCCCTATCAGACCATCATAAAGCCTGAGAAAAAGAGAGAATCACATCACGAGCAATCGAGGGGACTGTAGAAAATGAAAGAGCTAAGCTATACGTGGAGGCCCTAACAAACCACAGAGCCCAGGGAAAGCTGAGAAGGAAAAATGACAAGCCTTTGGGTCCAAGGACAACAGATAGTGAAGAAGCTGAAGAAAGGAAAGCTGCAATGGAGGCAACTAAATCGAATTAGGGGATACATAGGGATATGCAGTGGGAGAATGAAAGGGAGAGGTCAGTCTTTGTTTATGGGCTCCAGGAAGTTGAAGGGAAAACTTATGAAGCAAGAAGGGGGAATAATGCGATCAAAAGCATCATAAAAGCAGTAGGTAAAGATGATGTGACCCAGCTGGCAAATTTACGGAGAATAGGAGAGGTTTGCAAGAACAAGAATACTGCCAGTCAAAGTGACTTTCAAGACAGAATCGACCGACACAGGATCCTGCAGGAGAAAGCAAGACTAAGGGACATGCCAGCATACCAGAAAGTGTATCTTGACCGTGACAGAACATGAGAAGAAAGGCAGAAATTGAAAGAGATGGTACAAAGACAAAAGGAGGAAAGAGAGGTGAAGATGGACAGGAGAACCCAGACCCAGGAGGAAGATCAAATACAGCCTCCCTCACAACCACCTACAGAAGCCCCCCAAGCAGGACAACCTCATTGCAACCAAACATTCTAACCCAAAACACACTTGCCATATCCGATGTCCCCACCCACCTCATTACAAACTCCACCCATAGTTCCTTAGTAGGTCTTCCACTTCCCTAACCCCAACATACCCCCCATCCCACCACAGTTTTAGAAAATAAGTTGAAGATTTGGTATACAAATACAGACAGAATAACAAATACGTGCGAGGAGTGGCATGAAGGAGTCAAGGAGACATCCCCAGACATAATAGCACTCAGAAATGAAACTCATCAGGATAACAGATGCAGTCTTTCCACCCGGATGTCAGATCCTCAGAAAAGATAGTGGGAGGAGAGGGGGGAGGAGTTGCACTGCTCATTAAAAACCTGTGGGGATTTGAGGAAATGGAAGGAATTGATGGAATGTGCGAAAGGGACTACTTAGTAGGACCAGTCCAGTCTGAGGGCCATAAGGTGGTAATTGCAGCAATGTACAACCTGCCACAGAACTGCAGGAGGGCAAGAGAAGATAAGACGAGAGCAACAGAGCAATGGTTGACACACTAGCCGAGGTGGCCAGAAGAGCTCACATGGGGAGAGCAAAGTTACTAGTTATGGGTGATTTCAATCACAAGGAGTTTGACTGGGAAAACCTGGAGCCCAATGGTGGCCGCAAAACATGGAGAGCCAAGATGATGGGTGTGGTACTGGAAAACCTTATGCATGAACATGTTAGAGACACTACCAGAGAGAGAGGTGAGGATGATCCACCAAGACTAGACCTTGTATTCACCTTGAGTAATTCGGACATCGATGACATCACGTATGAAAGGCCCCTTGGAGCTAGTGATCATGTGGTTCTGTGCTTTGATTACATAGTTGAGCTACAAATGGAGAGAGCAGCAGGAATGGGAAAAAAACAAACTACAAAAGGGGGGACTACACAGGCATGAGGAACTTCCTGCAAGACGTTCAGTGGGAGAGAGAACTGGCAGGAAAACCAGTAAAAGAAGTGATGGACTATGTGACAACTGAGTGCAAGGAGGCAGAGGAGAGGTTTGTTCCTAAGCGAAACAGAAATAATGGGAAGACCAGAACGAGTCCTTGGTTCACTCAAAGGTGTAGGGAGGCAAAAACTAGGTACACTAGAGAATGGAAAAGGTACAGAAGACAAAAGACCCAGGAAAATAAAGAGATCAGTGGAAGAGCCAGAAACAAATATGCACAGATAAGAAGGAAGGCTCAGCAACAATATGAAAATGACATAGCATCGAAAGTCAATTCTGACCCGAAGCTGTTGTATAGCCCCATCAGGAGGAAAACAACAGTCAAGGACCAGGTAATCAGGCTGAGGAATGATGATGGGGAGTTCACAAGAAATGACCAAGACTATGTGAGGAGCTCAACATGAGATTTAAAGAAGTATTTACAGTGAAAACGGGTAGGACTCCAGGAATTCAGAACAGGGAGGTACACCAACAAGTGCTGGAGGAAGAGGTGAAGAAGCTGCTATGTGAACTTGATACCTCGAAGGCGGTGGGACCAGAGAACATCTCTCCATGGGTACTGTGTGTGCCACTAACAAAGATCTTCAACACATCCATTGAAACTGGGCAACTACCTGAGGTATGGAAGATGACAAATGTAGTCGCAATTTTTAAAAAAGGAGACACACGAGGCATTAAACCACAGACATGTGTCACTAACGTGTATAGTATGCAAAGTCATGGAGAAGATCATCAGGAGGAGAGTGGTGGAGCACCTGGAAAGCAACAAGCGTATAATCGACAACCAGCACGGTTTCAGGGAAGAAGAATCCTGTGTCACAAACCTACTTGAGTTTGATGACAAGGTGACAGAAGTAAGACAAGAGAGAGAGAGGGGTGGATAGACTGCATTTTCTTGGACTGCAGGAAGGCCTTCGACACAGTTCCTCACAAGAGGCTAATGCAAAAGCTAGAGGACCAGGCACACATAACAGGAAAGGCACTGCAATGGACCAGAGAATATCTGACAGGGAGGCAACAGCGAGTCATGGTACGTGACGAGGTGTCAGAGTGGGCGCCTGTGACAAGCGGGGTTCCACAGGGGTCAGTCCTAGGACCTGTACTCTTTTTGATATATGTGAATGATATAACGGAAGGGATAGTCTCAGAAGTGTCCTTGTTTGTAGATGATGTAAAGTTAATGAGAATCAAATCGGTCGACGATCAGGCAGGACTACAAAGAGACCTAGACAGGCTACAAGCCTGGTCCAGCAACTGGCTCCTTGAATTTAACCCTGCCAAATGCAAAGTCATGAAGATCGGGGAAGGGCAAACAAGACCACAGAGTATAGTCTAGATGACCAAAGACTGCAAACCTCACTCAAGGATCTTGGGGTGAGTATAATACCGAGCACATCTGAGGTGCACATCAGTCAAATAACTGCTGCTGCATACGGGCGTCTGGCAAACTTAAGGATAGCGTTCCGATACCTCAGTAAGGAATCGCTCAAGACTCTGTACACCATATGCGTCAGGCCCATACTGGAATATGCAGCACCAGTTTGGAATCCACACCTGGGCAAGCATGTCAAGAAATTAGAGAAAGTGCAAAGGTTTGCAACAAGACTAGTCCCAGAGCTAAGGGGATTGTCCTACGAAGAAAGGCTAAAAGAAATTGGCCTGACGACACTGGAGGACAGGAGGGTCAAGGGAGACATGATAACGACATAAAATACTGCGCGGAATAGACAAGGTGGACAAAGACAGGATGTTCCAGAGATGGGACACAGAAACAAGGGGTCACAATTGGAAGTTGAAGACTCAGATGAGTCAGAGGCATATTAGAAAGTATTTCTTCAGTCTCAGAGTTGTCGGGCAGTGGAATAGCCTAGAAAGTGACGTAGTGGAGGCAGGAACCATACATAGTTTTAAGATGAGGTTTGATAAAACTCATGGAGCAGGGAGAGAGAGAACCTAGTAGCAATCAGTGAAGAGGCGGAGCCAGTAGCTATGACTCGACCCCTGCAACCACATATAGGTGAGTACGTACATACACACACACACACACACACACACACACACACACACACACGCACACACACACACACACACACACACACACACACACACACAGGAGAAAGGACGATTAAGGGACATGACGGCATACAGGAGGGTGTATCTCGACCGCGACAGAACACAAGAAGAAAGGAAGAAACTAAGAGAGATGGTACAAAGGCAAAAGGAGGAAAGAGAGGGGATGGAGAAGACAGACAGGAGATCCCAGACCCAGGAAGAAGATCAAATACAGCCTCCTTCACAACTTTCTATAGAAGCCTCCCAACCAGGTCAACCCCAGTGCAACCAAACACTCTAAATCAAAACACCCATGCCACATCCAATGCCCCCACCCACTACATTACAAACTTCACCCCCACAGCAACAACCCATAGTTCCTTACCAGGTCTCCCACTTCCCCAACCCCAATATACTTCCCAGACCACAGTCTTAGAAAAGAAGTTGAAGGTGTGGTATACAAATGCAGATGGAATAACAAACAAGTATGAGGAGTGGCACGAAAGAAAGAGACATCCCCAGACATAATAGCACTCACAGAAACAAAACTCACCAGAATAATAACAGATTCAATCTTTCCATCCGGATATCAAATCTTCAGGAAAGACAGAGGGAGGAGAGGGGGAGGAGGAGTTGCACTGCTCATTAAAAAACAGTGGGGTTTTGAGAAAATGGAAGGAATGGATGGCATGGGCGAAAGGGACTACTTAGTAGGAACAATCCAGTCTGAGGGACATAAGATGATAATTGCAGTAATGTACAACCCACCACAGAACTGCAGGAGGCCAAGAGAAGAATACGATGAGAGCAACAGAGCAATGATCAACACACTAGCCGAGGTGGCCAGGAGAGCACACATCGGGGGAGCAAAGTTACTAGTTATGGGTGATTTCAATCACAAGGAGATTGACTGGGAAAACCTGGAGCCCCATGGGGGTCCCGAAACATGGAGAGCCAAGATGATGGATGTGGCACTGGAGAACCTCATGCATCAACATGTTAGAGACACTACCAGAGAGAGAGGAGAGGATGAACCAGCAAGGTTGGACTTTGTATTCACCATGAGTAGTTCGGACATCGAGGGTATCATGTATGAAAGGCCCCTGGGAGCTAGTGATCATGTGGTTCTGTGCTTCGACTACATAGTTGAGCTCCAAGTGGAGAGAGTAGCAGGAATAGGCTGGGAAAAACCAAACTACAAAAGGGGGAACTACTCAGGCATGAGGAACTTCCTTCAAGACATTCAGTGGGAGAGGGAACTGACAGGAAAACCAGTACAAGAAATGATGGACTATGTAGCAACAAAATGCAAGGAGGCAGAGGAGAGGTTTGTTCCCAAGGGAAACAGAAATAATGGGAAGAACAGAACGAGTCCTTGGTTCACCCAAAGGTGTAGGGAGGCAAAAACTAGGTGTACTAGAGAATGGAAAAGGTACAGAAGACAGAGAACTCAGGAAAATAAAGAAATCAGCCGAAGAGCGCAGAAACGAATATGCACAGATAAGAAGGGAGGCTCAGAGACAATATGAAAATGACATAGCATCAAAAGTAAAGACTGACCCGAAGCTGTTGTACAGCCACATCAGGAGGAAAACAACAGTCAAGGACAAGGTAATCAGACTGAGGAAGGGTGATGGGGAATTCACAAGAAACGACCAAGAGGTATGTCAGGAGCTCAACACAAGATTTAAAGAGGTATTTACAGTGGAAACCAGTAGGACTCCAAGAAATCAGAACAGGGGGGCACACCAGCAAGTGCTGGATGAGGTACATATAACCAAGGAGGAGGTGAAGAAGCTGCTATGCGAACTTGACACCTCAAAGGCGGTGGGACCAGACAACATCTCTCCATGGGTCCTTAAAGAGGGAGCAGAGATATTGTGTGAGCCATTAACAAAGATCTTCAACACATCATTTGAAACTGGGCAACTCCCTGAGGTATGGAAAATGGCAAATGTAGTCCCAATTTTTAAAAAGGGAGACAGACATGAGGCACTAAACTACAGACCTGTATCACTAACGTGTATAGTATGCAAGGTCATGGAGAAGATCATCAGGAGGAGAGTGGTGGGGCACCTGGAAAGAAACAAGTGTATAATTGACAACCAGCACGGTTTCAGGGAAGGAAAATCCTGTGTCACAAACCTACTAGAGTTTTATGACAAGGTGACAGAAGTAAGACAAGAGAGAGAGGGGTGGATCGACTGCGTATTTTTGGACTGCAAGAAGGCTTTCGACACAGTTCCTCACAAGAGGTTACTGCAAAAGCTAGAGGACCAGGCACACATAACAGGAAAGGCACTGCAATGGATCAGAGAATATCTGACAGGGAGGCAACAACGAGTCATGGTACGCGACGAGGTGTCAGAGTGGGCGCCTGTGACAAGCGGGGTTCCACAGGGGTCAGTCCTAGGACCTGTGCTGTTCTTGGTATACGTGAACGACATAACGGAAGGGATAGACTCAGAAGTGTCCTTGTTTGCAGACGATGTGAAGTTAATGAGAAGAATCGAATCGGACGAGGATCAGGCAGGACTACAAAGAGATCTGGACAGGCTACAAGCCTGGTCCAGCAACTGGCTCCTTGAATTTAACCCTGCCAAATGCAAAGTCATGAAGATTGGGGAAGGGCAAAGAAGACCGCAGACACAATATAGTTTAGATGGCCAAAGACTGCAAACCTCACTCAAGGAAAAAGATCTGGGGGTGAGTATAACACCGAGCATATCTCCTGAGGCGCACATCAATCAGATAACTGCTGCAGCATACGGGCGCCTGGCAAACCTACGGATAGCGTTCCGATACCTCAGTAAGGATTCGTTTAAGACTCTGTACACCATCTACGTCAGGCCCATACTGGAGTATGCAGCACCAGTTTGGAATCCACACCTAGTCAAGCACGTCAAGAAATTAGAGAAAGTGCAAAGGTTTGCAACAAGACTAGTCCCAGAGCTACGGGGATTGTCCTATGAAGAAAGGTTGCGGGAAATCGGCCTGACGACACTGGAGGCCAGGAGGGTCAGGGGAGACATGATAACGACATATAAAATACTGCGCGGAATAGACGAGGTGGACAAAGACGTGATGTTCCAGAGATGGGACACAGACACAAGAGGTCACAATTGGAAGTTGAAGACTCAGATGAATCAAAGGGATGTTAGGAAGTATTTCTTCAGTCATAGAGTAGTCAGGCCATGGAATAGCCTAGAAAGTGATGTGGTGGAGGCAGGAACCATACATAGTTTTAAGGCGAGGTATGATAGAGCTCATGGGGCAGGGAGAGCGAGGATCTAGTAGCAATCAGCGAAGAGGCGGGGCCAGGAGCTGTGACTCGACCCCTGCAACCACAAATAGGTGAGTACACACACATAATCGACATGTGCCTAGGACCAAATGGTAACTAACTAACACACACGACATAATGGAAGGAATAGACTCTGAAGTGTCCCTATTCGCAGATGATGTGAAGTTGATGAGAAGAATTAAATCAGATGAGGATGAGGCAGGACTGCAAAGAGACCTGGACAGGCTGGACATGTGGTCCAGAAACTGGCTTCTCGATTTCAATCCTGCTAATTGCAAAGTCATGAAGATTGGGGAGGGGCAAAGAAGACTGCAGACAGAGTATAGGCTAGGTGGACAAAGACTGCAGACCTCACTCAGGGAGAAAGACCTCGGGGTGACCATAACACCGAGCACGTCACCGGAGGCACACATCAACCAAATAACTGCTGCAGCATACGGGCGCCTGGCAAACCTGAGAATAGCGTTCCGATACCTAAATAAGGAATCGTTCAAGACACTGTACACTGTGTATGTCAGGCCCATACTGGAGTATGCAGCACCAGTCTGGAACCCACACCTGGTCAAG
>NC_091329.1:19517824-19520324 GCF_038502225.1 Cherax quadricarinatus
CTGTCAACACTACGAGAATAAAGTATAGGCAAAGAAAGAGAAATAAGGAAATTCCTGATGATTATATATTTTATGAATGAACAAGATGGAGGATGTAAGTTTACATTATTTTTAAGACATTCATTGTGAGAGATGAGATGAGAGACATTTGTGGATAAGATGAGAACCGTTTGTGGATAAGACGAGACATACGTGGATAAGATGAGAGACATTTGTGAATAAGACGAGAGAAATTTGGGAAGATGAAAAGACATTTGTGGATAAGATGAGAACTATTTGTGGATAAGATGAGAACCATTTGTGGATAAGATGAGAGACACTTGACATTTGCCAGAAATGACTGTTAAACTATTTAATAATTCTCTCTCATTTACTAGCTTTTCACATCTTCATTTCTCTCACCTTTATATTAATAAAAAAGAAGCAGTCACCGCAAATACACACAAAAAAACTAATTCTGGGAAGAAAATAAAAATTAATAAGTCGGGTGACTAAATCTCTGGACAAAAAGATTTTTGTTGGTCGCTGCTACGACCTGTCCAGTACGTGTTTGTTGATGCCTTCCATACTATGTTATGCTGTGATGTTCTGTGATGTGTGGATGCTGGCATATATTACACGAGTGTTTAGGTTGTGATGTACTGTGATGTGCGGATGTTGACATATATTACACGAGTGTTTAGGTTGTGATGTTCTGTGATGTGTGGGACATATATTAAATGAGTGTTTAGGCTGTGATGTTCTGTGATGAGTGGATGTTGACATAGTGTACCATGAATAGTGTAAGGCACCATTTCTCTCTTTTTTTTTTATTCGCCGGTATTCTCCCGGCCCGGATCTTTTCCAAGTAGTGGTGACCCGGCCTTGGCTCCGTATCTGGGGAGTGTCTCGAGACTTAAGTCTCCCATGGGAGGAGGTACAAGTACCCCCTCATCTTTGGGACCAACTGTCCCCAGGCCTAGCCACAGTCCCAGCCCTCACGGGGCTCGTAGGGAGAAGCTAAGCCTCTAGTCTGCCATCTGCCCCGCCCCAAAGGGGCTCGTGGGGATGGCAGTCTTATGAGCTGCAGGTGGTAGCAAGCTCTGGCCTTCACCATTTCTCTGTTCGGTGTATTGTGGTCATGTGTATTTTTTTATTAATGTGTGTGCTTTGTTCATTTGTTATCTCTCCATGCGTGTTCTCCGTTTTTTTCACGGTTGCACTTTTTTCAAGTCTATTTTTATTCGTGTATATGATCATGTGTATTATTGTACAATTGCTTAAATTAGTGTTGTTATGTGTATACTTCTCTTCATGTATGTGTGTGTGTGTTA
The DNA here is from genome assembly GCF_038502225.1 of Cherax quadricarinatus. Classification (NCBI taxonomy): domain Eukaryota; kingdom Metazoa; phylum Arthropoda; class Malacostraca; order Decapoda; family Parastacidae; genus Cherax; species Cherax quadricarinatus. Next base: position 19,519,138 of record NC_091329.1, read on the forward strand.
AGGAGAGTGTAAAGCAAAGGATTAAACTCCGGGTAAGCTTCTGCATAACTACACACAGACTCGTGTCCACCCACCTAAGTCCGTCCCACCAACAGAGGATAACAGTGTCAGTAGCCTCAGAGTTTAACAAGGCAGTTACGAAGTTCTTAACAATGTGCATTGTCGTGTCTTCCTTAATGTTATATAATATTTTGATTAAAAAAATTAAATGTAATTTTGTACTCGACCTCCAGCCGCCCTAACGGGACCACATTATACCCAAGGAAGAATTGGTCATATGTAAGGTGATATCTCAAATTTATCGGCCTTCTACTGTCATATTATTTTTACATTTCATTGATAATGTAATAAATCGCGAAAGTACTTGGAAATTCGCTTTTTTCACAGTTGTTACTTTGCATATTGTGATATCACCTGTTTACTGTGATCTTATTACACACCCACACACACACACACACACACACACACACACACACACACACACACACACACACACACACACACACACACACACACACACACCCGGATATCAGATCCTGAGGAAGGATAGAAGGAGCAGAGGGGAAGGAGGGGTTGCACTGCTCATAAAAAACCGATGGGGATTTCAGGAAATGGAATGAATGGATGAGATTGGAGAAAGGGATTACGTAGTAGGTACATTTCAGTTAGGGAAACATAAGGTAGTCATTGTAGTGATGTATAACCCACCACAGAACTGCAGGAGGCCAAGAGAGTAATATGATGAGTGCAACAGAGCAATGGTGGACACACTAGCTGAGGTAGCAAGAGGAGCTCACTCGAGTAGAGCAAAGTTACTGGTTATGGGCGACTTCAACCACAGGGAGATTGATTGGGAAAACCTAGAGCCACATGGGGGTCCCGAAACATGGACAGCCAAGATGATGGATGTGGTACTGGAAAACCTCATGCACCAACATGTTAGGGACACTACCAGAGAGAGAGGGGAGGATGAATCAGCAAGACTGGACCTTGTGTTCACCCTGAGTAGCTTAGACATCGAGGACATATATGAAAGGCCCCTTGGAGCTAGTGACCACGTGGTTCTAAGCTTTGAATACATCGTAGAGCTACAAGTAGAGAGGGTAACAGGAGTAGAAAGGGAAAAGCCAAATTATAAAAGGGGGGACTACACAGGTATGAGAACCTTCCTGCAGGAGGTTCAGTGG